>NC_064284.1:51069914-51340724 GCF_019186545.1 Solanum stenotomum
TTAGGAGAAACTCTTACTAGTTCTTTCAAATTCACCTCCTTCCATCCTAAGGTCGGATCAAAACAACACTAGGCTTTTATACTCATTACACCTAGCATTTCTAAATCACCACACATTTCACAAATTCCTTCAACACATCACAAAACTTCCTCATGACTAAGCCGGATACTACCAACAACACGCATAAGCAAAGGAATCCCATTCGTACTAAAGTCATCACCACAATCTTTCACCTCACACCTACTAAGTCACCAAGTCATAGTTGACATCACAACCAACATTCTCTCTCCCTCAATCCTTGCAACATTAAACTTCCTCAAAGGTTACACTCAAATGACCATCACCTACGGAACAAGGGAAGACATTATAGAGAGAAACTCCATGGCACGACTAAAAGAATGAAGAAGTGAAACTTTCTTAGCACCCAATAGCCTCCTATTCATAATGTGGCGCACTTTACATTATGAACAAGACTCTACTAGATGTGGTTTTGAGACAACCTAAGACCATCCCGGAAACTTATGCTCTGATACCAAGTTTGTCACGACCCAGGATCACCCCCTAATCGTAATCGGCGTACTCGACGTCGAAGAGGTCTAATACAAGGCTCTTAGCATTCATTCATCTCATAGACACTAAAACCATAAGGAATTAAGAACTTTCTTTACCAAGAAAACATTTCATTAAATAAATAAAAATAGCAAGTGGAAGACTTTCTAGACTTTGTACATGATGTCTAAAAACCATCTACTACTTTAGAGTACAAAATTCGGGACCAATCCCACACACAACTTAAACAATACTAAAAAGACATAAAAGAACAAATGGGGTATTGTCCTTGAATATATGAGGACTCACCAAGTCTTCATCTTCAACACTTAGAAACCTATCAAGTAGCCATGACATGTCATCATCTCCAAATCCCTACACTTTAGTCCAAAAAGGGAAAGAAAGGGGTTAGCACAATTAAGTACTAAGTATGGAGACCGTGCAAAACATGCCAAAATGGACATTTACAAGGAATAAATGCTTTCATATTATTTTGATAAAACCTTCACTTCACAAGTATAAGAGACATAATACAAGTCAATGTTCACATATAAAACCATAGCCAACCATACATATACTAAACATATGTCCATATACAACCCATGCTTAACTTTAAAAGAACACATGTCATTTCATTACCATAGGACCTCTACCTAATATAATCTTAAGACACACTTGAGTGAGACAAGAAGTGACCACCCATACAACCTCTTCAAGCACACTTAAGTGTTCCCCAAGATTACCTTAGATAAGGACATTTCCTTTACAACATAACATCAATTGACCAACATTCTTTAAGAAACCATTTTGGAGACATTCAAGCACATAAGGGGACTTTCACATAATAGTCGTTAGACTTAGGGAACTCACTTTATTATCTTCAAAGCCTACTCGAGCCATGTGTANGAACAGCCCATATCATACTAAACACATTTTTTATAATCATCTACTCAAAATCAATACACCCACTTTATGGTGAAATTTAGAGAATTTGGGAAAACATGGGTTCATGGGGATATCTTTCTAAACACCATTAATAATCATTAATAACAATGTAAATCATCATTTAAAACCCTTTTTATGCAAGAACCCATACTAGAATCGAAATTAGGACTTTAGGATTTTTGAAGACTCTGAAAATACTTTGAATTAGCTCTTTGATTGAAAAGGGATCAAAGATAAAGAATCCCCATACCTAAATATTGAGAAAGCCCACGGAAATTGATGAAAGAAGCCTCCAATTGAAAGCCTAGTTCTTCACCCTTCTTCTTCCTTGAACTTGAAATAAATATATGAAAGGATATGAGTTTCTTTTTAATTCTAAGAGGAGTGACTTAAATGAAAGGAATTAAGTAATAAAAAGGTCGTATAGTTGCTAGGAAAGGAATAAAAAAGCAGGGTCAATTTTGGAAAAGGACTAAGGACCCATAAAGTCTTAACTTAAAAATTCTGCCCCTTCCCGTCTTAGTTCGCCCTTTTCTTCAGTCTGACAGAGCTTCAATATTTCGGGCATAACTTTTTACTCCAAGGTTGGAATTGGAAAAACTCAGTGGCGTTGGAAAGAGGACTCAAAGACCTTTAATTGGATAGGTAAAGGTCCACCTAATTCATTTTGAGCTAAAAGATATGACCATTTCAAGTTGACCCTTACAACTCACTAGTTCAATTGACTAGTTTCTGGACGTCACGGTCATTTCTCATCATTTCA
Organism: Solanum stenotomum; assembly: GCF_019186545.1. NCBI lineage: Eukaryota > Viridiplantae > Streptophyta > Magnoliopsida > Solanales > Solanaceae > Solanum > Solanum stenotomum. The sequence goes on from NC_064284.1 coordinate 51,072,172, forward strand.
TCAAGTTCTCAACTCCAAACTCACATGTGAGGCTCTAGTTTCACTAGTTCGTTTTTAGAGTCGTTGAATTATCCCTCACTTGGGAACATTCGTCCTCGAATGACACTTTAAACATATAAGGGGTAACGACTCAAGTAAACAGCCCATCAACATGCATACAACATCAATACAAATGCATAAATATAGGAGGAAACATCAACTCCACATCAATGAGGCTCAAATAACTTCATGCAATTTAAGAATGTAGGAATACATCTACCAACTCCTTATGCATCAAACTTTACCATTTCTCATTTCTCATTTCATTTCATTGGAGGTACTTCCTTCTCCAAATCATCCCACGCACATCATAACATCAAAGGACACAATATGCAATTTTCTCATTAAAGCACATCATNAGATGTTCATTGTACTCTTGCCTCATACTCGGGAGAGCTACCATCTTAACCATATCCACTCGGTGCTTAGCCTTAGTTCCCATACAGTAATTTCATTCACATGTATTTGCTAGAGAGGGCACCATCATTAGGTCTACCGACCCATAGCACATCTACCAAGAAGGGCACCACAAGGATCTACCTATCAAGGTTCATTAAGGATGGCTCATTAAATCCCCCTGGAAAGGGTGCCTTAGGCCTACCGATTTTTCATTAAGGGTGCCTTACGCCTACTGGTCCAAGGTTCATCATTTCACGCATGAGAAGGGCTACCACCATTAGGTCTACCGATTTCATGGTTTTACATTTATTAGGAAAACTAGACTTACGAAAGGGCACCATTTCTTAGTTTTGCCGATTCAAGTCTTGGCCTAGAATTCCTCTTTTAGCATTTATAGAATAGGGCACCATTTCTTAGTTCTAGCCTACTTCACACATTCATACATTCAAGACTTTAAGTAACAAGGAGAGAGACTTTAGTCTATCAACCAAGTCACATCATTATCATCTAAGGATACTTCATAATCCAACATCATTTCATATATACATCATGAGAAGTCATACTTTAACTCACAATGCTATCCACTTTACATAGGATCAACACAAGATCACACAAAACTCATTCACACCATACCTTCACATATAGCTCCACATAAAACTCATTCACATCATACCTTCCCATATAGCTTCATATAAAACTCATTCACATCATACCTTCACATATAGCTTCATATAGGACTTTACATATAGCCTCATATGAGTATAATAATACAACAATATAATAACATTTATATAATGCCATTCATGGCTTCAATTCACAATAATACAACAAATAACCACCTCAACCAAAGGTGGATCAAACCAATCAATAACAATTATATCAATACTAAAAGATTAAGCCATCTTACCATTCCCCAAAGCCATAACCAACATTACTCAATTCTCTACTAATTCAACATTATTCATAAAGTAGGTCAACTTACCATCCTTTCCAAGCCACCTTCACCATTCTCATGATCAAACAATTCACAATAGAAATCATGGGTAATCATGGTATTCAACTATACCATTTAAGCTAAGCATAAGCCCATAATCAACATGAAGACAAATCACAATTTTTGCCCATTCAAGGACAACATCCCACATCCTTCAATTCAATAAAGATTCTTAACAATTCACATATATAATACCATATATGAACAGCCCATATCATACTAAACACATTTTTTATAATCATCTACTCAAAATCAATACACCCACTTTATGGTGAAATTTAGAGAATTTGGGAAAACATGGGTTCATGGGGATATCTTTCTAAACACCATTAATAATCATTAATAACGATGTAAATCATCATTTAAAACCCTTTTTATGCAAGAACCCATACTAGAATCAAAATTAGGACTTTAGAATTTTTGAAGACTCTGAAAATACTTTGAATTAGCTCTTTGATTGAAAAGGGATCAAAGATAAAGAATCCCCATACCTTAATATTTAGAAAGCCCACGGAAATCGATGAAAGAAGCCTCCAATTGAAACCCTAGTTCTTCACCCTTCTTCTTCCTTGAACTTGAAAGAAATATATGAAAGGAGATGAGTTTCTTTTTAATTCTAAGAGGAGTGACTTAAATGAAAGGAATTAAATCATAAAAAGGTCTTATAGTTGCTAGGAAAGGAATAAAATAGCAGGGTCAATTTTGGAAAATGTCTAAGGACCCATAAAGTCTTAACTTAAAAATTCTGCCCCTTCCCGTCTTAGTTCGCCCTTTTCTTCAGCCTGACAGAGCTTCAATATTTCAGGCATAACTTTTTACTCCAAGGTTGGAATTTGAAAAACTCGGTGGCGTTGGAAAGAGGACTCAAAGACCTTTAATTGGATAGGTAAAGGTCCACCTAATTCATTTTTAGCTAAAAGATATGACCATTTAAAGTTGATCCTTACAACTCACTAGTTCAAATGACTAGTTTGCGGACGTCACGGTTATTTCTCATCATTTCATCAAGTTCTCAACTCAAAACTCACATGTGAGGCTTTAGTTTCACTAGTTCATTTTTAGGGTCGTTATAGCCTGTGTATTTCGCTCAACTGAAACGGTGAAATTATGTGTGTTGTTATGTCGATCTTGGAACTGAAAATCTTTTTCGCCTGCCCTTTTTTCTTGAATTTGACACAAATCTTCCATGGATATATTAGTATGAGTGCCATCCAACTCCCTTTCCGCCACAGTGTGAATCGCTTCTTCTCTTACCTGCGAGGAGTTGTAGGATGAAGCTGAAGACGATTCTGGTAACTGGGGATGTATATTTGGCGTGTGCATCACTGTAGAAGGATCCGGTGGCCTGAATCGATCATCTGGAAACATTTTTTCCATTCTATTGATGCTGAAACTTTGTGAATTTAGCTGAGATATCTAATTTCTTGAAGAATTCTAGAGAATTTTTTTTTAGAGAGAGAAAAAATTCATGAAATGATGAGGCTTTTTAAATTGAGGTGGCGTTGAGAGGAGAACTCAGGGGTGTATGGCGCTTCTCTGTTCAGATCAGAAGGAGAATTAAAAATTCGTTAGGATTTGGGGTCTTTGGTTGGTTAAAATAGGAAAGAAAAAGGGATACTTAATATGGGTCATGGGATTTATAAACTTGAATGGCTAAGATTTGATCTTAGGTATTGATTCAAATGATGGATGGTTGTGATCAAAAGGAAATTGGAAATCTTGAATTGGATTACAAGGCTATAATTGAAATAAATAAGTGGTTAGAATTGACATTAGATTGAATGGAAAAGACTAAAATTGAAATGAATTGGATAGAGTATACTATGATATGATTTAAGATAAGATTAAATCAATTGCTACTTGTTGCACCCGACGCACACGCAAGTGTACATGATCATGCAAGTATTAAAGTGGCTCTTTTCAAGAGTCGGGTATCGTACCCACAGGGACTCAAGATTAGATTTATTCAATCTTTCCAATTATTTTAATTTGAAACAAGTGTTATCAAGAATGGTGAAGTGGATTTTGATACGATCAATAATATAATTATAAAATTAACTAATACGATTCAATTTCAAGAAGGTTAAAACAATGACTAGGGAAATTCCAGGGCTGCAACTGACTTAAGGATTCATGCGTAATATCTTGTTAAAATGGATGTTAATTAACTATCGAATCAATGATTACAGGGTTAATTATATGATTATGGTGTCCCGACCTCTGATCGCCTTTGATAATTGGAAGACTAACTATATCGTTGAGCGGGGATAAACTAAACCAATTATCGAGCATTACTATTTAGTCTTGTCTATTAACCGAGCAATGTTCTAAATATATCCCTATGCTAGATACAAATGAACCCTAAATCTAGAGAAAATCATACTCTTTTTACCCCATGTTCTATCCTGTTATTCCTCTCCCGAGTTCAATTTGGACAATACATTTATTTCTATGGTGATCACGCACGAAATACTAAAACAAGAACAAAAGATTGATTCATATGATAATTAACTTCAATCCTTTAAACTGAATAAAACACAATCATCCAGTAGCCACAACCCTATAACAAGGGAGATTAACTACTCGTATCATGATTCTCAATTTTGCAATATTTAATTCACATAAAAAGATCGAATAGAGAAAAGTTTAGGAATGAACCCTAAGAACAGATGAAAAAGCTCTCAAAGTCGTCGTTCTACAAAATCCAGGAAAATAAAATAAAACAAAAATCTGAATCTATTTATATTTAATCGAAACCGGCCAAATCTAGCTCCAAGGTCCATGACACGAAAAGCCTTCAAGAATCCAGTTGTATGAGAACATTTCCACTCCGCAACGCAGAGAGGATATGGAGTCTTTTGCCTCCAACTTCAATTCTTGTACAAATAATAAATTCGCTCTCTGCGACGCAGAGAAGATATGCAGTTGCCTTGTTCTTCATTTTCATTTCACTTTCTTATTGCTCTTTTTCTTGGATCCCCTTTTGTTCCCTAGTGCCGTTGTAGCGCTTGTTTTCCTATTATCCTCACCTGCACAACTGATCGTATTGGGTTATACAAATGAGTTAAAATGATTCGACACTACTAACAACTAGTGAAGATAGTTTCGGACTTGGCAAAAACATGGGTGTTTTTTGGTTCCTAAGCATACAAATACGCCCAAGATCACCACCTAATGCTTAGAGCTTTGTTCGTCTTCAAACAACTTACCATACTAGTCCTAGACATAGACTCACTAATACCGGCATTTGTGCATCCCCCAATTACTTTCAAGGATCTTTTATTAACCCAAAACATGCATGTTCTCCTCTACACTTGGCCTTGGCCACTTTCAGAATCATATGACTCAAGTACTGATTCGACAACTTTTTGCAATCCAAGCATTAGAGTAGAAGAAACCCAAAATCTTGAATTGAATTCCAAAGCAAAAATCTTATAAACCGAAATTAGGAAATCAAATTGCCAAAGTTTGCAAGTTAATTTCCCAAGAAAATATCAAGAACTTAAAGTATACAATGGTATCTAACCCCTAAAAATGAGGCTTGCATACCCTATTTATAGAAAAACTTGTCCTAACCAAAAAGGAAACAAAATAAGGAAATGAACTTTCTGGACGCGGCTTTGATCGACGACTTCGACCTACCGACCATGGGTCGACCTACGGTCCGTAGGTCCCCTCCGTTGGTCCACACTTAGACTTCTTCTTGCAGAGGTTGGAACCTTCACTCTCAGATACAATTAACGGATGTGCAGAACGGACCGTAGGTTGACTTTCGATCTGTGGGTCCTTTTTTGTGGCTCCTTATTTAGGAATTTCATCAGGTACTTGAACTTCAACTTCTCTGATTCATTCGACGGATGTGCAAGACGGCCAGTGAATTAACCTACGATCCATCACTTGAATCCGTAGTTCCACACTTGGTCAAACTTTCCTTATGCTCCATCTACACTGCCACCTATCTACGGACCGAGACTAGACATACGATCTGTAGGTCACCTCCGTGGGTGGCTCCTTCTGCAGATTTATAGCTGTCATCTCACACTTTTACCTCCAAGCTTATTTCCTTCAAATATAACAGAAAAATATTAATTCCTAATACAATATGGCCCTAGACACACATAACTCTTAAGTGAAATGTATCAAAAATATTGTAAACTCACGGTATATCAGCTATTGTATTTGCCTTGAAAATATGGAGGCTTTACTTGTATGGGGTCCATGTGGATGTTTTCACCGATCACAAAAGTCTTCAATATTTGTTTAGCCAAAAGGACATGAATCTTCATTAACGAAGGTGGTTAGAACTCTTGAAGAATTATTCGGCAAATCTAATGTTGTAGCGGATGCACTTAGTATAATTTCCATAGGTAGTATGACTCATGTAGAGGATGAAAACAAAGAATTGGTTCGTGAGGTGCATAGATTGGCCCGACTAGGTGTCCAACTAGTGGATTCCACCAAGGGTGGTGTCATGGGCCATAATGGTTCCAAATCGTAATTTGTGACAGATGGGAAGTCTAAGCAAGATCTTGATCCTTTATTAGTTGAGTTGAAAGAGTCGGTACTCAAAATGTCCGTAGAGGCTTTCTCCAAGGGAGAGATGGGGTGCATAGGTAACAAGGTCGGTTATATGTTTCGGATGTTAATGGTTTGAGGGAACAAATTTTAGAAGAAGCTCATAGTTCCCGGTATTCTATTTGTCCGGGAGATACCAAGATGTACCATGATCTACGGGAAGTCTATTGGTGGAATGGTATGAAGAGAGATATTGTGGGATTTGTAACCAAATGTCCTAATTGCCAACAAGTTAAGGTTGAGCATCAAAGTCTAGGAGGCTTGTCCCAAGATATAAGTATTCCCACTTGGAAGTGGGAAGATGTGAATATGAACTTTATTGGGGGTTTATCTCGTACTCGAAGGCAACATGATTTTATTGGGGTCATTATAGATCGGATGACAAAATCATCCCACTTTATTTGCATAAACGTTTGGCCGGTTACTATAGGAGTTTTTTAGAGGGGTTTTCCTCCATTGCTTCTCCGTTGATAATTTTGACTCAAAATAAGGCTAAGTTTGACTGGTCGGAGGCTTGTGAGAAAATCTTCCAAGAGTTGAAAGATAGACTCACTTTCGCTCTGGTAATGACTTTATCGGAGGGTATGGATGGTTTTATGGTATATTGTGACGCCTCTAGAGTGGTGTTGGGATTTGTGCTCATGCAAAACGGTAAAGTAATGGCCTATGCTTCAAAGCAACTAAAAGCCCATGATAAGAAATATCCTACCCATGATCTTGAATTAACGGTGGTTGTATTTGCCTTGAAAATATGGAGGCAATACTTGTATAGGGTCCATGTGGATATTTTCACCAATCACAAAAGTCTTCAATATGTGTTTAGCCAAATGGACTTGGATATTCGTCAATGAAGGTGGTTAGAACTCTTGAACGATTATGACATGAGTGTCCTTTACCACCCCAGCAAAGCTAATGTTGTAGCGGATACACTTAATAGATTGTTCATGGGTAGTGTGGCTCATATAGAGGATGAAAAGAAAGAATTGGTTCGTGAAATGCATAGATTGGCCCGACTAGGTGTCCAACTAGTGGATTCCACCAATGGTGGTGTCATGGTCCATAATGGTTCCGAATCGCAATTTGTGATGGATGTGAAGTTTAAGCAAGATCTTGATCATTTATTAGTTGAGTTGAAAGAGTCGGTACTCAAAAGGTCCGTAAAGGCTTTCTCCCAAGGGGGAAATGGGGTGCTTAGGTACCAAGGTCGGTTATGTGTTCCGGATGTTGATGGTTTGAGGAAACAAATTTTAGAAGAAGCTCATAGTTCCCGGTATTCTATTCATCCGGGAGCCACCAAGATGTACCATGATCTACGGGAAGTCTATTGGTGGAATGGTATGAAGAGAGATATTGCGGGATTTGTAGCCAAATGTCCTAATTGCCAATAAGTTAACGTTGAGCAACAAAGGCCGGGAGGCTTGTCCCAAGATATAAGTTTTCCCAATTGGAAGTGGGAAGATGTGAATATGGACTTTATTGTGGGCTTGCCTCATACTCGAAGGCAACATGATTCTATTTGGGTCATTATAAATTGGATGACAAAATCAGCCCACTTTATTCCCGTCAAGGTTTCCCATTCGGCGGAAGACTATACCTCTACAATGTGATCTCCACCCCCTACCCCCACATATCTCAAACTATGTTAGTGGTTGTTGCACCACATATACCTGAGCTTGTTGTTGTCCTAGCTATAAATTGTGGAAGTATGTATTCATCATATTCTGCATCGCAACAATTTGTGCAGTTAAAGCTATCACTGCATCTACATCTAATGTCCTAGAAGTCTTTTGCACTACCAGTTTGGTTCCTCCTCCATTCCACTCGGGGTTACCTTGTGAAATCTTGTTCAGCAAATTGAACAATTCAGCATATGTCTTCTCCCAAGCCAGTCCCCAAGCAGCTGAATCAAGTAAAATTTTGGAGTGTGGTTCCAATATGTGTGGACCAACAACTCCTTAGCTTGATGATTGTATAGACAACTTAACAATATAGATATAAACATATCCCAAGCCCAGTACAAGTTTTCTCCTCCTTTCTGTCAGAAACTCAATATATCAGTCCTCAACTTTGTTGTTTCCCCAGATGGGAAAAACCTTATCAAGAACTCCCGTGCAAGATCGTCCTACGATGTTATGAGGCTCACTGGCTCAGAGTTCAGCCATTTTTTTGCTTCCCCTAGTAGAGAAAAAGGGAATAGTGTGAGCCTCACATAATCAGAGCTCACCCCAGTTGGAGTGTAAGTATCACTTATTTTGAGAAATTTTTGAAATGAACTTGTGGATCCTCATGCAATAAACTAGAGAATTGTCCGTTCGAGTGTAAGAGTTGCACCATATTCTGCTTCATTTACGGTCGTGTCGCGGACTCAACTGTCTCAAATTTTAATTCCAAATATCTTTATGGAACAGATCCTCATGCAGAAATTCAGAAATCTAGTTTTACTTCATTAAAGAGTCCTTTTAAGTGACGGGTATTTAGGCTACTTTAGGGGACGTGTATATAATGATTTTTAAGTCAATTTACCTCACTTTTATCACTAAAACACAAAACCCCAAAGATCTAAACCAAAAGTTCCTCCTTCTCTCTACTCTCTTTCTCTCTTCTTAAGAGCTCCATTGAAGAAGATTGGACCTTCTAGAAGAAGACCAACTCTCCAAGGTTTCATCTCGGATTTTCGTGGTTAATTCTTCAATAAGGTATGGTTTCTTATCACTCTTGGGATTTCTTTCCCCAAGAGGCCCCTTCAAAATGAATTTCAAAATCTCCAATTTCTAGGTTTCAATCAAAAAATGTGGGTCTTTTTTCTAAGTGAAATTGATGTTATAAACTGACTTTGATTGATGTTATATGAACAATTATGGATGAATTTATGTTATATTGGTGGTTTCTTGAAGAATTCCCCATGAGACCCATGTTTTTCCTTCTTTTCCTAATTCTAACCCTAGTTAGTGTTGGATATTGATTGAAGGCTATGAATTGAATGTGATGTTATGTAATTCATGTTTGTATGATGATTCTACCATATGTTATGTATAATTTCAATGAAATTAGGGTTTAGTATTTGAATGAATCCATGAAGGCTATGAAGGGAATATGTTAATTGCTTATATTAATGTTAATTATGTTATTACTTCATCAATTACCTTGTATTATGTATTGGTTATGAATTGCTTGGTAATTGAAGTATGGATGTCCCACGAAGGGCAAGAAGGTATGAAGGTTTCTTCTTCTTTGAACTCAAGTATGAAAGGTGAATTACTTAGATTGTAATGATGATATAACTAATGTGTTGCTGTGGTGTTGATGACCTAGTTTCCTCATTCTTAACCCTCTACACTTGAATTAGCTATGAAGTATGTATGTATGTTACGGTATGATGGTTATATGATTGAAAGGTAGTTCTTATGATTATAATGTAATGTTTAAGTGAAAGGTTTACTCACTTCCTAGTGTTTCTAAAGTGAAAGGATTATTCTTACTTATGAACAGCTATGAGCTATTATGATAAGATGTTTACATGAGAGTTTAGTAAAGGCTAATTTGAACTTATGTGATGACTAAAGATGATTACAAAAAGGAATTAGATGCTTAGCACCGAAAGGGCATGTAAATGAGATGGGGGTCTCACGTTTAGTATGTCCGGCTCCCCACATGGGTTTCCTCACGTTTAGCAAGTCCGGATTACCTGCGGTATATGTTGTCTCATGAGATGGAAACCCCCAAGTTTAGTAAGTTTGGGTTTCTAGAAGAAATCTCCTTGACCTTTAACTATGTGCCCACATAGGACTCTAGCTTAGTGAATCCACCTCGATAGCTATGTACGAATGGTTACTCCTTAGGCAAGTGTTAACCCTCTCTTTTCGGTGTGGGAGTAGAACACCGGATTCCATGTAGCTCTCATGGTCTATGTCGATTATTGCAATATTTCCCTAATGTAACAGTAAATGAAAGTATGAAAGGTGTGAACTCTTACTAGGGCTTTCTTAAGATTTTCTATATAGTGTAAGGGAGGGTATGTGACTTCTTTTGCACATTTCACTTGTGGGATCCTAAGAGATGGTTGTAGTAGTGTTCTCTTATGATTTTGATGGTTAGGACTTTTGTATGTTGAAGCTATGTTATGTATAATCATTATGAATATGGTAAGTTATGATGAAATATGATCTTATGAATGTATGGATGAAGTAGGTTGCTTAATGTGATACTTGGCTTTGAATAGGGTTATGGGGTTCTATTATTTGCATTGCACTAGTATTTCTTGGGCTGTCTACATGTTGGGATGATATTATGTTGGTTTGGACTATGATACTTAATTATGTGCATATTGGATTTACTTGGCAAAAATAATGTTTTGAATAAAATGTCCTTTTATGCATGTTTCAAAGGTTTTTATGTATAATAGTCTTACTTAGTACCTGTGTTGTACTAACCCATATTTTCTCCCTTTTCCCAAACATTTATTTTCAGGCCGTTAAGGTTTCAAGCTTACTTCTCAAGACAATTGGAGTTGCTTCCCCAAGTTGGTGAGTCCTCAAGTCTGAGGACAAGACCCTCTGATCTAGTTTCTATGTCTAGTTCTTTGCTTATGTTGAAAGACATTGTTGTACTTCCTATTTGCAAGACTTCTTATTGATGTAAGGGCTAAGTACCATTTTCGATACTTATATGTCTAGATGGTGCATTGTGACGAAGTTATATTCTATTTTTCATATATGAAGTGAAGTTGAACTTCCAAAGTAAAAGTTTTAAATTTTCAGTGATTTTATTCTATGATACATGTTATGATGAATGCTAAGGGCTTGTAAAAGACCTCTTTGAGGTCGAATACGTCGGTAACGACTAGGGGGTGCTCTCGGGTCATTACACTAGTATCAAAAGAAAACCCATCTTCTTCCTCTCCATAGAATGTTTATCTCTCTAAGAAGAAACTCCATTAAACAAGGAGATAGAGCTTGAATCTTGGGTCAAGAACAATGTCCATTGTTGAGAGTGTGCTTTAGGGCTTTCATTAAAGGTATGTTTAGCTTTTAATCTATGGGTTCTTCCACCCATATAGTCCCCTAGAAAACCCCAAGATTTGTGAAGAACAACCCCAATCTAAGCTAGAGTTACTTCCAATGTATGGGTTTTAGGTGGGTATGATTCCAAAGTGTTGGATACTACTCATATTTGATTAATTTAGTGTTGATTCATGATATTATGAAGAATTTATGTGAATTTCTTGTCTAACCCTAATTTATAAAGTACATCGATTTAGATCTTTTGATGAGAAATTGATGGTTCTTGATAGATTTTCTAGAGTTATCACTATGAATAGAACTTATCTAAGCATGGGAATATGAAATTATGAACTGAACTAGAGTTATGCATGTATGATAGAATATGAATTGAATGATTAGAATTGGGATTCTATGATGAATTATGTTTAGAATTGTCTATGATTAAGGCTTGTGATTAAATATGACTTGTGACCTAGACTAGTATGATTGTGGTAGAGTGAAGCTTGAATGTAGGGCTTGAAGTCATTATGTTGATCACTAGGGCTTATAGAATTAGTCTAATATAATTGTATAGCTTGCATGTATGTAGAATATGAAAGGTTTTATCACATACAATGATTCTAGATTGAAAGACTAATTACCTAAACTGAATCATGCTTGTTAGAATAGAATAGCTTGAAGTTGAGCCTTATTATTCCTTCATGTATACTTGAATTCTATAGCTTGGGATGGTAGATCTCATGGTAGCTTGGGATGGTAGATCTCATGGTAGCTTGGGAAGTTAGATCTCATGTTAGCTTGGGATTGTAGATCCCATGGTAGCTTGGGATTAAGGAACTAAGCTCTCCTAAGGTTAGTTTGAACTAGCATTGGTCGGATGCTTTTCATGGTAGCATGCATTAGTATACGCATGGTATCCTAGGATTGAGGATCTATACTCTCCTATGGGAAGCTTGAACTAGCATTGATAGAATGCCATCATGGTAGCTTAGGATTGAAACACCACACTCTCCTAAGGATAGCTTAGGGTTGAGGATTCGTAATCCCCTAAGGGTAGCTTGCATCCTATTGAACGTTTTCATGGTCTCTAGGTTGGTATACTTGTATCCTTCGTAGGATAGCTTGGATTGGATGGTAAGATGTGTTCCATAGTAGTTAGGTCCAGCCTAGTATGTGTTATTCTTTGATAGTCTAGAATGATAAATAGTTAGCATTGAGTAAACTAGCCTAAGGGAGTACTTAGTGTGAGTGGTTGTATGGGATGCCACTCATACATGAAACAAGTATGATTTGAAGCTACATATAAAGTGTCCTCTTATGTAGTGTATGCCTAGCTTGGATTGTTGCTATAGTTGCCTTCATAGTTCCTTGTTAATATGAAGTAGGTCTATAGTGACACCTAGAGATGGTAAATACGAATAGGGTGACTTCAAGATATTCTTAGTGTGTGTTGTATAGTGGGATGCCCCATATGCATTGCACAAGCGTGCCTTGAGGTTACTTAGGAGTATAAGTGCTGTTAGGAGATAAAAACCTAGGTCTTGACTATGAAGGTGGACTATAACCAAGAATGACCAAAGAGAGGTACTTAGCTTAGATAGTATTACGGGATGCTATATTTGCCTTGCACAAGTAGGCTTGGAGGTGGCTTGTGAAGTAGTTCACTTGAACATGAAAGACTAATGGTTGAAGTATGAAATTATGCCTATGTCTTGTGTTGACTCATTATGGTATGGTGCTTATGTTGAAATTTATGTTATGAATTTGTTATTGTCTCTTATTCTTAACTCTTATGTTGACTAACCATTTGGGATGTTTTATGTTGGTATGTTAGCTTTCATACTTGGTACATTTTGTACTAACACATATTGCCTACATTCTAATCAAATTTAGGGTGTTGGAGATTGGATTGCTTTGGAGGCTAGGTTTCTAAGGCGTTTGAAGACTTGAAGAATTGGTGAGTCCTCATAGCTTCGAGGACAAACCCACTATGTTCCTTTTATGTCATTTTCTATGTTTTAGACTTTCTATGGGCTGCTTCCCAAAAATTTTATTCATGTTATTCATAGATGGTTTGAGGCAATGGTTTTAGTAATGACTTCTGCTTTTTTGAAATGCTTTAGATTGAATGTTTTAAAGAATGTTTTAAATTTTCCCTACTTTTCTATGATGGTATGTTATGATGATGCTAAGTGATTGTATTAGACCCCTTCGGGGTTGAGTACATTGTGTTATGTTTAGGGTGTACCCCTGGGTCGTGACAAACGTTGTATCAGAGCATAAGGTTTTGGGATGAGTTTTAAGATGTCTCAAACCACGTCTAAGTAAAGTCTTATTCATGGGTGTGAGTCGCGACATATTTATGAATAGGAGGCTATTGGGTGCTTAGGAAAAGTCTCACTTCTTGATTCTCTCAGTCGTGCCATAGAGTTTGGCTTTAGTAGGCCCTTTTTCTAATATATGCCCGTTGTTTTTCAGGGTATGTCTAACACAAGGGCAGATGCTAGGAGAGAAGGGGAAGACATTGGGGACCAAGAGATTCCTCCCCAAGTTCCAAATGACCCTCCAATTTAGAATGTCACTCTAGTGGAGTTTAGGGCTTCTATGCAATTGTTGGCTCAAGCCAATAGAGAGGTGGTGGCTCCAGAAAACCCTATAGGGAGAATGGGTGCTTATAGGATTAGGGAGTTCTTAAGGATGAACCCTCCGGAGTTTAGTGGCTCTAAGGTGGAGGAGGATCCAAATGGGTTCATAGATGAGGTTTATAAGACTCTTGCCAACATGGGGGTAACTTCTAGAGTAAAAGCGGAGCTAGCGGCTTACCAATTGAAAGATGTTGCCCAAATTTGGTATGAGCAATGGAAAGAGCCTAGGCTGGTAAAGGCGGGCCCTATAGAGTGGGAAACTTTTAAGTTGGCATTTCTAGATAGATTCTTTCCTCGTGAGTTGAGGGAGGCTAAGTTGGAAGAATTCATAAATATTAAGCAAGCTAACATGAGTGTCAATGAGTATGCCTTGGAATTCACTCTTTTGTCTAAGTATGCTCCATCTTTTGTAGCAAGTACAAGGGATTTGATGAATAGGTTTATGACGGGGGTGTCCGATCTAGTAGAAGAAGAATGTTGTATGGCAATTCTTGTTGATGACATGGATATCTCACGCCTCATGGTGTTTGCCAAAAAAATAGAAGAACCAAAAATCAAGAAGGAGAGGGCTAGAGATAAAAAGAGGTCTAGGGTGGATAATGATGGGTCTGATGGACATGGTCATTCTAAGAGTCGACAAACGTTTTTCGGACAAGGATATTCTAATGCTCCTAAGTATAAGGATGAGAGGGTGTCTGCCCCAAGGCCACAATGGAAAGGTAGTGAGTCCTTATGGTCCACTTGTTATAGGTGTGGTAAGAGGCATAAGGGTAAGTGCTTATCCAGTAGAGATGGTTGGTCTGGATGTGTTGAGAGTGGCCACATGATGAATGATTTCCCAAAGGCAAAGGCTACTATAAGAGAGGGTAAGCAAGTTGCCTCTAGTGGTGGGGATGATGAGCCTCCAAAGAGGAATATATTTTATGCTCTCCAATCCAAGGATGATCAAGAGTGATCTTCTCATGTCCTTTCCGGTATGTGCTTCTTTTATGTTTTAGAAAATTTCCAGATTTCTTGTCTTTTATGACTTGTAATGTTGAACTTGATGTTGTCCTTGCTATGATTTATGTTTAGAAAGCATGTGTGGGTTTGCTCCCAAAGGGGAGATAGTGTGCCTACCTAATAAGGTTATTATGTGATTATGTGTTGCTATGATTTCCTCATATGCATGTTCATGAAAATGCCTAGGTCTTGTTAGATATGACTTACTTGCATTGTTTTGCCTCATGTTGTAGCATCTTTGAGTCAATGTGTATTTTAGGCTCCATGAATGTATGTTGAGAATGTTGTAGCTATGAGATGTTAGTTCCTCCTTGAAGATGAATAGAAATAGTATTTCATGCATTTTGGGTTGGTAAATGTAGTTCCTACTCCCCTGTGTTGCATTGAGTATGTTTAGCTTGGAATTGAAGTTTCCTTGTTTGGTTGTATTCATGTAGATGTAGTGCATGCATGATGGGCTGCTAGTCTAGATTTGTTTCCTTTAAGAAGTGTTTAGAAAGGTCATTGGAGGATGAATGTTCCCTAGGGGCAGATATTGTAACACCTTGGAAACTAGTAGACCAAACTATAGCCACAAGCTAGGGTACTAACGTTTGATGTATGTGAAATAGAGTCGTAGATGATACTTTCTGTACTTTGAATGAGGGGCTTAGTAGTTCAATGTGAAGATACGTGTTAGACCCTGTAGTTTAGAAGACTATCTATGGAATGGAATAGGGTTGTCAGGGCCTAAGATATCAAGGTAGAGTGAAAGAGAACTTGTCCTCCTAGGTGACTTGTTGGCGATGGGGCAACTTGGTCTCCCGAGTCACTTGGTTATGCATCAAAGGAAACCTAAGGTCGCCTAGTGGGCTGCCCCTTTGTCCTTGATTCTGGAACAAAGGGTGAGCTAAGTCATAGCTTGCCAACCTACTTGGCGAAACGCCCAAAAGACACCTAGATCACCTAGTGAAACTGCCTCATTTTTGACCTTGCTGGAAAAATGGGCAAGCCAAGGGTTCACTTGGGGAGTCGCCTAGTGCCCTTGGCTAGCCCTGAGGTGCGAAGGGCGAGCAAGGATAGGAAGGTTAGTAAATTTTAAGTTAAAACGTTTAGGGTCCTTAGTTCTTTACCAAAGTTGACCCTACATTATTCTATTCCTTTCCTACCAACTATATAAGCTTATTAGACCTAATTTTACCTCATTTAAGTCATTCTCCCTAGAATAAAAAAAACCCATATTCATCCTCTCCATAGAATATTTCTCTCTCTAAGAAGAACCTCCATTGAAGAAAGAGATAGAGCTTGAAGCTTGGGTCAAGAACAAAGTCCATTGTTGAGAGCTTGCTTTAGGGCTTTGATTAAAGGTATGTTTAGCTTTTCATCTATGGGTTCTTCTACCCATAGAGTCCCCTAGAAACCCGCAAGATTTCTGAAGAATAACCCCAATCTAAGCTAGGGTTACTTGTAATGTATGGATTTTAGGTGGATATGATTCCACAGTGTTGGATACTACTCATATATAATTCATTTGGTGTTGATTCATGATATTATGATAGAATTCATGTGAATTCCTTGTCTAACCCTAATTTTCAATGTATGTGGGTTTAGATCTTTTGATGAGAAATTGATGGTTCTTGATAGATTTTCTAGAGTGATCACCATGAATAGAACCTATTTAAGAATGGGAATATGAAATCATGAATTGAACTAGACTTATGCATGTATGATAGAATATGAATTGAATGATTAGAATTGGGACTCTATGATGATTAATGCTTACAATTGTCTATGATTAAGGCATGTGATTAAATATGACTTGTGACCTAACTAGTATGATGGTTGTAGAGTGAAGCTTGAATGTAGGGCTTGAATTCATTATGTTGATCACTATGGCTTATAGAATAAGTCTTTATTATAACGACCCTAAAAACAAACTAGTAACACTAGAGCCTAACGTGTGTGCATTTGAGTTTGATGTGAGGTTAGATGATGTTTGATGGTTTCCCTAATTAAGGTTGAGGAATTTAGGGGTAAAACGTCAAGACACGACTATAACGCCCGGAAACTAGTGAGTTGAACTAGTGTGTTGTAGGGTCTTGTAGTAGAGTTTTGTATTGTTATATAAGGGTTCAAACTCATAGAAATGACTTCCGTAATTAGAATAAAATGATTAGGGGTTAAATGTCCGGGTACTACTCTTCAAGGACCACCCAAGGGGTCCTTGAAGAGGACCCCAACACTGCCTAAAAAGCTATCAAAACAGGTAGGCAGATCATGCCCCTTAGACCAGACCACGCTCCGTAGGTCATGGGCGTGGGTTAGGACTTAGTATAGGGAGGCTTGACCTTCATTTTTAAGACCCATCCCCAATCCACGGAACCCCAATTGAAACTACCCTTCCCCTCCAAAAGACTTTCTCTAGAACCTCCATAGAAGTTGAAGACTCCAAGCTTCCAAGGTCAATTTCTCCAGGTTATTCAAGGGGATTTTGTAGGAAGCAATAACAAGGTATGGTGGTCTTGATCCTTGTCTAGTTTTCCATTCAAGGAGCCAATTCAAAAAAGATTTGAAATCATGAAAATGTAGGTTTTCACTCAATCTCATGGGTTCTTTCATGAAACGATTTTAAATGTTTACTAATGTCAATTTATGATTATATTGATGTTTAATTGATGATTTTACTCTATGAACCCATGATTTCTCTCAATTCCTAAATTTAGCCTTATGAAGTGGGTTTGTTGATTATGAATGAATGATGATGGACTTATGGGTCGACTGATTTAGATTATTGATTTGTATCATTATCTATGCCTAATTATGGTGAATTGTTGGTTAATTGAGGATTTGTGATCATAGCCTTGAAAGGGCATGTTTGACCTAACCTTATGTTAAAGTAGAATTGTGATTGAATTGTTGATCCACTTGAAAGGTGGAGGTGTTTACTTATTATGAACATTGTGATCACAGCCTTGAAGGCATAGTGTGGATAATTGAAGTATTTTCATGGTGTTGTATAGATGAATGTGATGTAAAGCATGTGTGTGGTCAAAAGGAATGAAAGATAATCTTGTTTAGAAGCTACTAGTGTTAGGATTGAATATTATCTCTCTCTTAACACTTGTGAATGATGGTGATTCTATGAAAGGCTCTACTCACATATACGCACACAGTTGAATGAATGAAGTTCAATGATAATGTTAATGAGGAAGTACTTACTGAAAAGCTATTCTCAATTGTACTGTAATGAATGCTAATGATGTGTTGATTGAAAATATATTCTTGATCTTACACTAATGAACGATAATGGGATTCTTAGATGAAAGGCTATTCTCATCTTGGAATCTATGAGATATCCAATGAATAAATATTGGATTGAGATGGATGGCCTCACATGTGTTGAGGTGGCGTGTCTAGTAACAATCTATTATCCCTTAATGTGATGAATGTTAAAATACTCTATTGGAATGTAGGCTACGCACTGAGAGGATATTGAATGTGATGGAAGCTTTTATGTGAGTTGAGGTGGGGTTTCTAGTAGTAATCTCTTGAGATGGATGCCGTCACGTGAATTGAGGTGGGGTATCTAGTAGCAATCTCCATATCCCTTAACTATGTGCCCACATAGGATAGCTAGTGGATCCACTTAAGCTAAATACCAGTTTAACTTAGGGAAGTAGATCAACCCTTACGATGTGGGACAATACATCGAATTCCATGATCTAGTTCTCATGGTGTATGTCAGTTAAACGCTTATTCCCATCATGTCAAGTGTGCACTATAGTTTCTTGAGGAGTTGTATGAACTGTGGGTAGTAGTAACGGATACTATCAATACATAGCACGAGTAGTCTTCAAGAGGGATATAGTTAGTTCTCTAAGTCTTAATGACTATTGTATGAGAGTCCTCTAAATGAAATTAATAAAAAATGTTGATTTGAATTCCTAATGTAATGGTGCATGCTATACTCGAATTGTATTATGAGTTACTTCCTTGTTATGACTTATTGTATTGGAATGTGTCTTGCCTATGGTGACTTCAAAGGATTACTTAGTGTGAGTAGTAGTATGGGATGCTACTTGCACATTGCACAAGTATGACTTAGGGGTTTTCTTAGGTGATGGCCCTTATGTGATGAAATAACTAGTTAAAGGTTTAGGTCTCTTGTTTATGAGTATTATTGAAAATGGAAAGGTTGAACGGTAAGTTCACTTTTGGTGACTTAATGTGGTACCTTGGTGTGGATGGTGGTATGTGACGCTATCTATACATTGCACAATGTATAGCATGAGGGTTACTTGAGGTGAAGGTAAAATGTGAAGGGAAAGAGTTACATGTTGATATTGTTCAAATGTGATGTTATCACTTGTATGATGATTATATTTGTACTTGATGTCTCTTATTCTATTGTTCATGATATTTCTAAAAAGTGGCATCATGCATGGTTTCTAAACAAAATGTCCCCTTTTAAAGCATGTTTTTGCATGGTCATCATAGTTAGTACATTTTTGTGTGCTAACCCATTCTTTTATGTTTTTACTACAAACTGTAGGTTTCGGCAAGTGATTGCTTCAACCTAGATTGAAGTTCTTGGATTGCTATTCTTCCAAGAATCAAGTGGTACGTCCTCATAGTTCAAGGACAAGGGTCTTTCCAGAAGTTTCTTTCTTTTCTTGTAATAGACTACTTAGAATTCTATTATAAAAGGTATGTGTCCCTATATTGTTAAATAATGTGTCTAAGATGGCCATGTGAGATATAGACTTCCGATTCCATTCTAATGAATTTCTTTAGATTGTACGATTTTTTTTAAAAAGTTTTAATTACGTACTATTTGTAATACCTATGCGATGAATGAATAGTATGAGGCTTGTATAAGACCCCATCGGGGTCGACTACGTAGTGTTATGACTAGGGGGAGTGCTCTCGGGTCATGACAAACGTGGTATCAGAGCACAAGGTTTTGGGAATGGTTTTTAGGTTGATGTCTCATAAGCCAGGTCTAGTAGAGTCTTGTTCATCGTTATGAGTCACGACACATCTATAAGCTAGAGGCTTACACTTCTTTCATATTCTTGAAGTCGTGCTTTAGAGTTTAGCTTTATAGATGTCCTTTTCCTAATACTTCTCATGTGTTTATTGGATATGAATACAAGAAGGATGCCCGCAAAGAGAGTGGAAGAGGAAGCACTGAATGAGGGAGTTCCTCCCCAAGGTGATTAAGGTCCTTAAGGTGACCAAGTTCCTCTAGGCAATCAAGAGAATGAAGTTTTGGTGGTTCCCCCGGCACTAATGAGGAGATTAGGTCGGCTTTTCTAACCTTAGCCCAAGCTATGACGGCTCAATGGAATTTGGATGTGAGGCCTAGGGTAAATGCCAATGAGGGTACCATGGCCTCAAGGTTGAGAGACTTTGTGAGGATGAGTCCTCCGGTTTTCCTAGGTTATAAGGTGGGAGAGGATCCCTAAGAATTCTTGGATGAAATATATAAGATACAAAATGCTATGGGGGTATCTTCTAGGGAGAAAGCAGAGTTGGCTTCCTATCAATTGAAAGATGTGGCTCAAGTGTGGTTCACTCAATGGAAAAGCAGTAGGCCTTTAGAAGCGGGTCCTATAGAATGGGAGGAGTTTAAGAGAGATTTCCTTGGTAGGTACTTTCCTCGTGAGAATAGGGAGGTTAAGGTGGAGGAGTTCATTAACCGTAGGCAAGGGAGCATAAGTGTGGAGGAGTATTCCTTGAAGGTTACTCTATTGTCTAACTATGATCCATCTTTGGTGTCCAACCCTAGAGATGAGACGAGTCGCTTTGTGATCGGTGTGTTCGACCTTGTTAAGAAAGAGTGTTGTACGGTGATGCTTCATGATGATATGAACATTTATAGACTCATTGTGTATGCTCACTATATTGAGGAGTCCAAACTTGAGAGGAAGAGTAGAGAATTGAAAAGATGTAGATCTGATGAGCATGGTCAACCTAGGTCCAAGAAGAGGTTCTTCACCAAGATTTTTCAATGGTGAGCAATGATAGGGTGTCTAACCCTAATTCCCAAAGAGGGAGTGGGAGTGGTTCTTCTTTAGAGAGGTCTAGATGTGCCAAGTATGGGAAGCAACATTTGGGTAAGTGCCCTGCCGGCACGGATGAGTGCTTTGGGTGTGGAAAGAAGGGTCATAAGATGAGCGATTGCCCAATACTTATGGCAAAAAGGAAAGAAACCAACCAAGCTTCTTATGTTTGCCCAGATCCTAATGCTCCAAAGAAGAACCGTTTCTATGCACTTCAAGCCAAGGAGGGCAAAGGAGCTAATTCGGATGAATGTACCGGTAAGTTATAGTTCCTTTTTGTTGTATTGAGTATCCTTATGTTGCTTTTCATGATAGCCTTAGTTGGGTTTTCTCGTAAGTGGGGGATGGTATGTTGAGCAGTGAGGTTGTTGATAGTGTTGATATCCTTACCTCTTTTCCTTCTATTTGTATTCAAGCTTGTGACCAAGAGTTCCTTGTAGCTTGTTTCATGTTTTGGAGTTATGTGTGAATTTGAGTTTTCATGGTTTCCTTATGCTTTGCATGTTCTAGTTGAACTCTTGTTGTATGAGAAAATGAGTTTTCATGAATTGTGTTCCTCATGTTAATATGCATCTATGATGAGTTGCCTAAATATTTCATGAGGTAACTTATTGAGCATGCCTAAATGTGTTTTTATGAAGAAGTTGCATAGTGTGCCTTTATGACAAAACTGCATAATGTTCTTAATGATGTTTTGATGAGCATGATGAGATTTTGAGAAGGAAGTTCCTCCAATAAAATGAAAAATGTGAAGTTTTGATGCATAATGAGGTTGTGGACGTAGTTTCTACCTCCTTGTGGTGTTTTGAGTTCTTCGATGTGTAGTTGATGTTTCGTCTTATGTTTATGCATTTATATTGATGTTACATGCATGATTGTGGGATCTTAGTCTTGAGTCGTTACCCCTTAATGTGTTTTAAGTGTCATTCGAGGACGAATGTTCCTAAGTGGGGGATAATGTAACTACCCTAAAAACGAACTAGTAAAACTAGAGCCTAATGTGTGTGCGTTTGAGTTTCATGTGAGGTTAGATTATGTTTGATGGTTTCCTGAGTGAAGGTTGAGGAATTTAGGGGTAAAACGTCAAGACACGACTATAACTCCCGGAAACTAGTGAGTTGAACTAATGTGTCGTAGGGTCTTGGAGTGGAGTTTTGGAGTGTTGTATAAGGGTTAAAACTCATAGGAGACTCCTGTAATCAGAATGACACTATTAGGGGTTAAATGTCAGGGTACAACTTCGCAAGGACCACCCAAGGGGTCCTTGAGGAGGACCCCAACACTGCCCAAAAAGCTGTCAAAAATAGCTCGGTTCACGGAGGCAGATCACCCCCCTTAGACCAGTCCACGCCCCGTAGGTCATGGGCATGGGTTAGGACTTAGTCTAGGGAGGCTTGGCTTTCATTTTTGAGCCCGAGTACCATTCCACGGAACCACAGGATGGCCAGTAGATCCATCCACGATCCGTGCATGGGTCGGCGTGAATAAGGGATGTTTTTCCAGATTTTTATTTTTGTGAGTGGTTTTACTTTTAGTTAGTTATTTAATTAGAGGTTAGGACAAACGATTATATAACTAATTAACTTCCTATAAAATATTTTAAGTCCATAAACACCCAATCAATTCATTGCAACCCCAGACCCCAAATTCAAACTACCCTTCCCCTCCAAAAGACTTTCTCTAGAACCTCCATAGAAGTTGAAAACTCCATGCTTCCAAGGTCAATTTCTCCAAGGTTTTCAAAGGGTTTTCAAGGTTATTTCGTGGGAAGAAATAACAAAGTATAGTGGTCTTGATCCTTGTCTAATTTTCTATTCAAGGAGCCAACTCAAAGAATTAGTCAAATCATGAAAATCTACGTTTTCACTCAGCCTCGTGGGTTCTTTCATCAAATGATTTTAAAGGTTTACTAATGTCAATTTATGATTATATTGATGTTTAATTGATGATTTTACTCTATTAACCCATGATTTCTCTCAATTCCCAAATTTAGCCTTATGAAGTGGGTTTGTTGATTATGAATGAATGATGATGGACTTATGGGAAGATTGATTTAGATTTTTGATTTATATCATTATCTATGCCTAATTGTTGTGAATTTTTGGTGAATTGAGGATTTGTGATCATAGCCTTTAAAGGGTAAGTTTGATCTAACCTCATGTTAAAGTAGAATTGTGCTTGAATTGTTGATCCACTTGAAAGGTGGACGTGTTTACTTACTTTGTATGTTGATCCACTAGAAAGGTGGATGTGTTTACTTATTATGAATATTTTTATCATAGCCTTGAAGGCATAGTGTGGGTAATTGAACTATTATTATGATGTTGTATATATGAATGTGTTGTAAAGCATTTATGTGATAAAAAGTAATGAAAGATGATCATGTTTAGAAGCTAATAACATTAGGATTAAATATTATCTCTCTATTAACAGTTGTGAATGATAGTGGTTATGTCAAAGGCTATACTCACATATACGCACACATTTGAATGATTGAATGAATGAGGTTCAATGATAATGTTAATGAGGAAGTATTTATTGAAAAGCTATTCTCAATTGTACTCTAATGAATACAAATGATGTGTTTATTGAAAATATATTCTTCATCTTACACTAATGAACTATAATGGGATTCTTAGATGAACGATAATGGGATTCTCATCTTTTAATCTATGAGCTATCCAATGAATGAATGTTGGATTGAGATGGATGCCCTCATGTGAGTTGAGGCGGGGTGTCTATTAACAATCCATAATCCCTTAATGTGATGAATGGTAAAATACTCTATGGGAATATAGGCTAAGCACTGAGAGGATATTCAATGAGATGGAAGCTCTCACGTGAGTTGAGGCAGGGTTTCTAGTAGTAATCTCTTGAGATGGATCCCCTCACGTGAGTTGATACGGGGTATCTAGTAGCAATCATCGTGTCCCTTAACTATGTGCCCATATAGGATAGCTAGTGGATCAACTTAAGCTAAATACCGGTTTACCTTAGACAAGTAGACCAACCCTTACGATGTGGGACAGTACATAGGATTCCATGATCTAGCTCTCATGGTCTATGTCGGTTAAATTCTAATTCCCATCATTGTGAGAGGTACACTATAGTTTCTTGAGGAGTTCTATGAATTTTGGGTAGTAGTATGGTATGCTATCCATATATAGCACGAGTAAGCTTCAAGAAGGCTATAATGAGTTCTCTAAGTCTTAATGACTATTATATGAGAGTCCTCTAAATGAAGTTAATAGAGAAAGCCTAATGTAATGATGCATGCTTTACTTGGGATTGTATTATGAGTTACTTCTTTATTATGACTTATTGTATTTGAATGTGTCTTCCCCATGGTAACTTCAAAGGATTTCGTAGTGTGAGTAGTAGTGTGGGATGTTACTTGCACATTGCACAAGTATGACTTAGGGGTTGTCTAAGGTGATGGTCCTTATCTGATGAAATAATTTGTAAAAGGTTTAGGTCTCTTGTTTATGAGTATTATTGAAAATGGAAAGGTTGAATGGTAAGTTCACTTTTGGTGACCTTAATGTGGTACCTTGGTGTGGGTGGTGGTATGGGATGCTATCCATACATTGCACAGGGTATAGCATGAGGGTTACTTGAGGTGAAGGCTAAATGTGAAGGGAAAGAGTTACTATTGTTCAAATGTGATGTTATGACTTGTATGATGATTATATTTGTACTTGATGTCTCTTATACTATTGTTCATGATATTTCTGAAAAGTGGCATCATGCATGGTTTCTAACCAATATGTCCCTTTTTAAAACATGTTTTTGCACGGTCATCATACTGAGTACATTTTTGTGTGCTAACCCATTCTTTTAGGTTTTTACTACAAAGTGTAGGTTCCTGCAAGTGATTGCTTCTACCTAGATTGAAGTGCTTGGATTGCTATTTTTCCAAGAATCAAGTGCTACGTCCTAATAGTTCAAGTACAAGGGTCTTTTTAGAAGTTTCTTTCTTTTCATGTAATAGACTACTTTGAATTCCATTGTAAAAGGGTCGTGTCCCTATATTGTTAAAAATTGTGTCTAAGATAGCCAGGTGAGATATAGACTTCCGCTTGCATTTTAATAAATGTCTTTAGATTGTTTGGTTTTTAAATAAAAAGTTTTAATTCTATACTATTTATAATACCTATGCGATGAATGAATGCTATGAGGCTTATATAAGACCCCTTCTGGGTTGAGTACGCCGTGTTACGACTAGGGGGTGCTCTCAGGACATGGCAAACATGATGGTATACCTTGCATGCATGTAGAAGGTCAAAGGTATTCTCACATAGAATGATTCTAGATTGTAAGGCTAATTACCTAAAATGAATCATGCTTGTTAGAATAGAATAGCTTGAAGTTCAGCCTAATGATTCCTTCATATATAATTTAATTATGTAGCTTGGGATAGTAGATCTCATGGTACCTTGGGATGGTAGATTTGATGGTATCTTGGGATGGTAGATCCCATGGTAGCTTTGGATTGAGGAACTAAGCTCTCCTAAGTTTATATTGAGCTAGCATTGGTCGGATGCTTTTCATGGTAGCTTGCATTAGTATAGACATGGTAGCCTAGGATTGAGGATCTATACTCTCATATGGGTAGCTTGAACTAGCATTGTTAGAATGCCTTCGTGGTAGCTTAACTTGGTTGGGCCAAGACCATTTCATGGTAGCATAGGATTGAAACACCTCACTCTCCTAAGGATAGCTCAGCGTTGAGGATTCATACTCCCCTAAGGGTAGCTTGCATCCTATTGAATGTTTGCATGGTGGCTAGGTTGGAATACTTGTGTCCTTCCTAAGATAGCTTGAATTGCATGGTAAGGTGTGTTCCATGGTAGTTAGGTCTAGCCTAGTATGTGCTATTATTTGATAGTCTAGAATGATAAATAATTAACATTGAGTAAGCTAGCCTAAGGGAGTACTTAGTGTGAGTGGTAGTATGGGATGCCACTCATACATGGCTTAAGTATGACTTGAAGGTACTTATGAAGTGTCCTCTTATGTAGTGTATGCCTAGCTTGGATTGTTGCTATAGTTGCCTTCCATGATATGATTGACTTAAGTTGATAGTTCCTTGTTAATATGAAGTAGGTCTATAGTGACACCTAGAGATGGTAAATATGAATAGGGTGACTTCAAGATATGCTTAGTGCGTGTGGTATTATGGGATGCCCCACATGCATTACACAAGCATGCCTTGAGGTTACTTAGGAGCATAAGTGCTCTTAGGAGATGAAAACATAAGTTTTGACTACGAAGGTGGACTATGACCAAGATTGACCAAAGAAAGGTACTTAGCTTAGACAGTATTATGTGATGTTATCTTTGCCTTCCACAAGTATTCTTGGAGGTGGTTTGTGAAGTAGTTCACTTGAACATGAAAGACTAATGGTTGAAGTATGAAATTATGCTTATATCTTGTGTTGAATCATTATGGTATGATGCTTATGTTGGAATATATGTTATGAATATGTTATTGTCTCTTATGCTTATGTCTTATGTTGACTAACCATTTGGGATGTTTTATGTTGGTATATTAGCTTTCATACTTGGTACATTTTGTACTAACGGATATTGCCTACATTCTAATCAAATGTAGGGTGTTGGAGATTGAAATGCTTTGGAGGCTAGGTTTCTAAGACGTTTGAAGACTTGAAGAATTGGTGAGTCCTCATAGCTGTGAGGACAAACCCACTATGTTCCTTTTATGTCATTTTCTATGTTTTAGACTTAATATGGGTTGCGTCCCAAGACTTCTATTCATGTTATTCATAAATGGTTTGAGACAAAGGTTTTAGTAAAGACTTTCGCTTTTCTGAAATGTTTTAGATTGAATGTTTTAAAGAAAGTTTTAAATTTTCTCTACTTTTCTATGATCATATGTTATGATGACCCTAAGGACTTGTATTAGACACTTTCGGGGTCGAGTACTCCATGTTACTTCTAGGGGGTACCCCTGGGTCGTGACAAAACCCAACTTCATCCCCTCTAAAGAATATTTCTTTCTCTAGAAAACCCAAGGCTTGAAGAAGAAGAAAGAGCTTGAAGTTTAGGTGAAGAACAAGGACTCCATTGTTAAAATCTTGTGTTAGGGCTTTGATTAAAGATATGTTTAGCTTATTCATCTATGAGCTCATCCACCGATAAAGCCCCTTATAAATCCCCCAATTGTGAAATCAAAAACCCAATTCTAGCTAGGGTTCTTCTTACATTGTGGGTCGGGTTTGGGTATGATTTCAATCTAGTGGATAATACCTAATTATGTTTGATTTATCTTTGTTTAGTGATATTATGATGAATTCATGTGATTTCTATGTTAAACTCTAGTCTAATTTGATGAATGTGATATTTGTTGGTTTATGCCGTTAAAGGTGAAATTGAAGGTTCAAATGTGATCTTCTTGAATCAATGTCATGAGTAGTAATTGTTCAAAGTTAGGGGAATATAATCATGAATTGAACTAGACTTTATTGAATATGATGGGTCTTGACTTGCAAAGATGAAATTTAACCTTTGTGATGAATTATGACTAGAATCACCTAGTTATAAAGGATGTGATTGAATGCCTTGTAGTCTAGACATGAATGATAATAGATTGAAGTTAAGCTTGAGAACAAGTCTTGTAGTTATCAATGTTAGGGCTTTGGGGGCAAAGTCAATATGATGTGATCTTGTTATGTATTGTTCTCTCTTACACACACTTAGGCATGAATATGGTAGGAGATCCAAGGTTCTCTCACATAGAGTGATTCTAGGTTTGCTTAATAACCTAAAATAAATCAAAGAATGATAGATTAGAATAGCTTGAAGTTGTGATATAAGATCCCTTCATGTGTTGCTCGACTTGGTAAGACAAGACTATTTCACGATATCTTAGGATTGAGGATTTATATTCTCCTATGGATAGCTTGAACTAGCATTGTAAGAATGCATTCCATGGTAGCTTGATTTGGTTAGGCCAATACCATTTCATTGTAGCTTTATGATTGAGGACATATACTCTCCTAATGGTAGCTTGGGGTTGAGAATCATACTCTCCTAAGGATAGCTTGGGGTTGAGAATCATACTCTCCTAAGGATAGCTTACATTAGCATCTTGGTGTGCTTGTAAGGATAACTTGACTTTGCATTGTAAGAGGCATGTCATGGGTAGATTGAGTTAGTAGTACTCATGGTAGCTTAGGATTGAGGATCATACTCTTCTAAGCAAAGCTTGTGTAGCATCATGGGATGTATTGCATGGTAGGTAGAGTGGAACATTTGTATCCTTCCATAAATAGCTTGGACTTGCATGATAGTATGACCTTCATGGTAGTATGACTTAGCATAATGTAGACATGTTGGTTAGATTATTAACTTGGTCTAGCCTAGTAGGATGTTATTCCTTGGTTGCCTTGAATTGATGACTTGTGCTCATTCATGCGTGATGTCTTGCCTTGTATTAAAAAGAGAATTACCTTAAGTTAGTAGAGGCAAATAGTCAAGAGGGACTACTCCCCAACTAATGAGCATTCATGGTAGCCTAAATAAGTACTTAGTGTGGATAGTAGTATGGGATGTTATTCAGACGTTGCACAAGTATGACTTAAGGCTAGGTATGAAGGATTCCTTTACGTAGTATAGTTTAGCTTGGGTTGTTGCTATAGTTACCTTCCAAGATGTGTTTGACTAAAGGTGATAGTTCCCTTGTCGATATGAAGAAACCCAATAGTGAAACCAAAGGAGGGTGAATATGACTAGGATGACTTCAAGGTTATCCTTAGTGTGAAGGGTAGTATGGGATGCCTTTCATGCATTGCCCAAGCGTGTCTTGAGGTTACTTAGGAGTATGGTACCCTTATGGTAGAGAAGTTCAAGAGTTGACCATGTATATAGAGAATGATTGAGATGACCAAAAAAGGGTACTTGGCTTGGGTGGTATTATGGGATGCTATTCATGCTTTGCAGTTGTATCCTTTTGAGGTTACTTGAGGATGGTTCTATTGTGGTATAGATGACTAAGAGTCAATTATGCTTATTATGAATATGACCATCTCCTATACTCATTAATTAAGTCTTATATTGACTTATGATTATATGATGCTTATGTTGGAGATTATGATATGATTATGTTATTATCTCTTATGCTTATGTCTTATGTTGACTAACCATTTTGAGATGCTCTTATGATGTTGTGCTAGCTATCATACTTGGTACATTTGTACTAACACATACTTTGCCTACATTCTAATCAAATGTAGGGTCTCAGAGATTGAGTTTCATTGGAGGGTAGGTTTTTAAGAAGCAAGAAGAGTTGAAGAATTGGAGAGTCCTCATAGCTTCGAGGACAAACCATTATTTCCTTTATGTCATTTCTTTATGTTTTAGACTTTGTATGGGCTGCGTCCTAAGAGTTTTATTCAAAAGTTTAATAGATGGTTTGAGATGAAGCTATAGTAAAATCTTCAGCTTGCTTTATGAAAATGAGTTTGATTGTATGGTTTAAAAGAAGTTTTAAATTTTCTCTTACTTTTCTATTATCTTATGTTATGATATGCGAAGGGCTTGTATGAGACCCCTTCGGGGTCAAGTACACCATGTTACGTCTAGGGGGTACCCTTGGGTCGTGACACACTTCAATCACAAGCATTCAATTTCATAAAACATGCTTGATATTTATCTAAAAGTACCCTTATATCATAAATCCTTCAATTCTGAATGCATGCATATCTTCAAAGCTTAGTTCTTAGTCAACAAACACTTGCGTAGCATGAGTTCATGCAAAATATCAATGAAATATTCAAATAATATCAAGTCATGTATACTAAGATTAACAATAATAAAATAAACTATATTCAGTTGAACCCATAAGGAAATCATGAAACCTAGAATTTTTGCAAGAATGATAAATGGAGAATTGAGGTTTCTTTAGGAATCAAAAGTGAAGAGGGACCCATTGATGAATTTCCTACATACCTTGATGAAACCCTAGGTTGAAATTTTGAAAAGAGACTCGACTTTAAAGTAACCCTTGAATCACCTTTAGAGAAAGTTGGAGAAGAAGACTTGAGAGAGATTTGAGGTTTAGAGAATGAGAGTGAATGGGGTGGTTAGTGTCTTACGAGAATCACTTATCATCTTAGAAATAGGCTTAAATCAATGTAGTATAGAAATTCAAAAAGTTGGAAAAGACTGAAATATCCCAGATTAAAAACTATTGAATCATCATTTATGATACGATCCACAAACCATCAACCCTTCTACGGTATGTGGAGTCATCTGTAGAAACAAGGTTCCGTGGTCGGTGGGCCCTCTTAGCAAACCTTCTTTAGGAAATTCTCTAAGGCCTTAGTGGTATGTCTATAAAACCTTCCACAGTCCGTAAAACCAACCACAGTATGTACTGTCTATCGTGAACAACTTATTGAAACTTTAGGATCTCCAATTCGTTGATGTGTATTCCATGGATGGGTTAACGTTCCATGGAACCTTTAATGGTCTGTAAAAATCTTCCATAAGTCTTGATAAAGTGCTTCCTAAAAACACTAACAACATGGGAAAATTTCAAACTACACTAATAACATTGGCAAGACGATATCAAGCAAGGGATGTATGGGAACTGGGAAAACTCAAGATTTAATCTATAATGAATGATCCATCATAATTCAATCCAATCTCATCCAATAATAGATAGGCTACATCATCATAAGTCAACCCTAATCTCCTTTCGTTCTTATAGGGATATATCACTATATCTCCTTTTGGTCTCAATCGCGTCATCACAAAAACCCAGAACAAGGAAACACCTTTCTAATTGTCTTAATAACTGGATCAGACTGAAGAATCTAATTTTAAACGAGACAAACAATATCTAGATAATAATAAAATATGTATGTTGAATCCATAACCTTAATCTAAATCTCTATTTTTAGCAAGTTTTTCATTGAACCAAGTAAACCTAAATTATCTCCTTCCGTTCACAAATATAGGAATCAAAGCCAAACATGATCATCAATCTAATTTTCCAATTCACAGGTTCTTTTTCAAGAAATCCGCAAAGATCGCATGCTAAGTTCAAGCATGCACTCTTGAGCCATCTATTCAAAAACGAAAACTGGATTAAAACCTATATCAA
Source organism: Solanum stenotomum (assembly GCF_019186545.1). Taxonomy (NCBI): domain Eukaryota; kingdom Viridiplantae; phylum Streptophyta; class Magnoliopsida; order Solanales; family Solanaceae; genus Solanum; species Solanum stenotomum. The sequence continues at coordinate 51,102,999 of NC_064284.1, forward strand.
AAATTGAAACATCGAGGCAAGGAATTACAAAATAAATAGAACACTAATTCAAATACACAAATAGCTTTGTGTATTTCTAGCACAAAAGCCCTAATTATATACACATAACTACACCCACATTTCTAGAAATTAATAATAAGGAAATGAAGAAGGGCAAAAGAAATTTAGTAAAATAGAAAAAAATATTCAATCTAAAATTGAAATGTGAGGCAACATGCCTTCAGTGTCTTAATCCAAAATTAATATCTACAAATAAGTATTGAAGGTAAGCTAAGAGACAAAAGACTATCCGAAAATATTATATGGAAAATTGCATAGATGAACAATGACTATAGGTGAGTGTAAAAGCGTTTTGGCAATTAATTTGGTGAAATTCCTAATTTGGCGGGTGATGCTTGTCGATCAATGACACAACTTCCAATGCAAGTGTCTACGATCGATGATAATATAGTAATCCAAATGAGGGTTGGGGTCGTGTCCCAAGGGAACGGTGGTGAAAATTAATAGAAAATTAGAATTTTATTCTAATTAGTTGTAGCTAAAGAAGTTAACGATTAAAAATATAGTAAATAAAGGGGGTGACACAAAAGTGTCAAATATCAAATGGGCGTTTTGTCACAAGTAAGATAAAATTAGCGAAATCAACAAGGAAATCTAAGTAATGAGAGGGGCATTCTTGGGATGTGACCGGAATACGGGTTAATCTAAATTATTGGGGACATGCTTTCGATAGAAAATTTATAGAGTAATAGTGACTTGGCTAAGCTTTATGTGGGAATAAGTTCTCTCTCATGCAACTTACTCCGTTTCAAATGGGTTCCTCTCGGACACCCATTTGCCGCATTAAGACCAGCCTACGCCTTACCCACTCAGTCTCTCGAGCTAAGTGTTAGGATATGGGACTAGGGTTCACTCTCTTGAGTTGAACCTCATGTCGACCCACTCCTTAGGCTATCAATCTGGTAGTCTTGGTTTCACAACCTCTCTCTCAGGCAAGCCGAAAACACATAAATAAACTTGTATTTGCAGCTACAAATTTGTTAAATTCATCCACAACTACTAGACAAAATCACCATTAAAATATATCTAATCTATCAGCAAGCAAAACCCAACAACAATCTTAAATTATATTCATAAAATCACATCCCAAGAATTGGGGTTTGTAGCCACACATCAAGATATAGAAATTTATACCTAAATGAGCTCGAATTCAAATAGGTATGAAGATTTAAGTCTTGTTATAGGCCAAGGATGAAGAATCCAAAAACCCAAGTCCAAATCCTTGGAGATGAAACCCTCTTCTTCTTCAAGTTTTCAAAACCCTCTCAAACTCAGAGAAAAAATAAAATGTACTATTCTATATGAAAATTATAATAATTGTTCGACCCTAAAAATCTCATCTCTAACTAGTATTTATAGATTTCACAGATTTGTGTTGCAGCGGATCATTCGGCGTCGTTAGTCGAAATCGCTGATCAACTCGGCGATTCGCCTTTTGCTGTAGTTCATTGCCATCTTGCACCATCCTTCAGCATTGTCATAATATGGTTCATTGGGCGACGTAGTACTACCTCGTGGAACATCTCGGCGATGTGTCGACTACTCCATTTTTCCGCCGACTTGATCCTTTCATTCAGGCCTTAGCACACTAGAACAAAAGGCGATGTGAGACCCTTCGGTGACTCACAAAGTGCACTCGGTGATCCTCATGCCTTCATTTTCTTCGTTCTTTTCAATCTTTTTGTTCCTATTTGTGAAGTAGTATCCACACTTTCCTTCAAACATAAAATACCTGAAACTTACATGTTTTCATAAGATATTGACATAAAATAAGCATTTGAGGACACAATTTCTATTAAAATAAAGCCCTAAATAAGTCTAATTTGTGGACTCATCATCGGGGCACCAGACATTTTTCCATTTGTTGTCATGACAACTATCTTATGTGATCGCAGTGAGTAGTGTCACTGGGTTATGCTATCACAACCTATGACCATGGAATAGCAAAATCTGAATATCTTATGAAACGCGAACACGACATCTGGATCATGCGGTCGTCATGAGTATATTGTGCCAATTCTACTTTCTTCCAATACAACTTCTTCTTGCTACATTTCCACTTGGTTTCTTTAAATACCTTCTAAATCCACTCTCCATTTCACTTTCCAACAAATATGAAGAAAACCAACTTAAAAACCCCAATTCAAAATCAAATCAAGTCAAATTAACTAAGAAAAGATCCTCAGATAAGTGAAAATTCACCACTGATCAATACCCCCATCTTAGAAACTATTCTTGTCCTCAAGTAAAGAAAATCAAAAACTCAAGAGGCTCTTATTCTAACACACACCAAACATTAATTTCACCATATTCAATTAACCACACAGGTGATCGTGTAACACCTCGGATTAGAGTAAGTCTCGAAAAGGATCATAAGGGCATGTCAAGAACCAAAAAGTGGACCATGGAACCCTCTACAAAGCCCTATAAAGGCTGTGTAGGGGACCACGGTTTGACGGCCCATCAAATTGGTCGTACAAGTCACCAAGTTGGTAGGGTGTTATTCAAGGACACTCTGAAGGACCACGAAGGTCTAAAAAATCTTTAAGGCTTCACACGGACCATGAAGTCATCTGTGTTGGAGTCCTGTAATAAATAGAGTTAAGGGTCAACTTAAAATGATCATATCTTTTAGCAACAAATGAATAAGGTGACCTATGCATCATCAAATTAAAGATTTCTAAGTATTCATTCTAACGCCACTGAGTTTGCCTAATTCCAATATTGGAGTAAGATGTTATGCCCAAAATAAAGAAGCATTGTCAGGAGGAGCATCTTCACGATGGACTTGATGGGCCGTGCTGCTATAGACAGACCGTGAAATCCTTCTACAGAGTCATTTTGGTAGTTTTAAGTCAAGGTATTCCATTTTTTTCCCAATTGTTTTAACACAATACTATGTCGTTTTACCTTCTACCGTATGTCCTATATAAACACTTGTACCCCCAAAATCACCCAATTGAATTCATTCTCTTAAAATTCCAAAAGTTGATCAAGTCATCCTCCCAAATATTTCTCTCTCTAACGAAGAAGAATAAGTCAAATTAGGGTTTCAAGATCCAGTCTCCAAATTCACCAATTGCTTGAGGGCTTTGAACTATAAGGTATGATAGTCTTCACCTATGGAGTTCTTTCCTCCATACGGTTCCTAAATTCTCAAATTTTGTAAAGGTAGGTTCCCCAATCAAACTAGGGTTTTACTCAAATTCCATGGGTTCCTATCAATGTTGATCCAATTGATTTTTTATGTCTTCTTATGCATAAATTGAATAGATTGCATGATTTAAGGTGAATTCGTTAAGAACCCATGCATAACACATGTTTTGTAGGATATCACGATATAATGTGGGTTTGAACTATGAAAGATGAGTTTATGAAGATATGCATGTTCTTTATGAAAATGATTTAACATTTGCTGCGAGAGTAAAGGATAAATGTTGTTGTTGTTGTGAAATTATTTCTCACAAACTACTCTATACATGAATCTGAAAGGGTTTTCTAAAATAAGGATTCTAATTGTTGAAATACTTTGTCAAGTAGACTTTGAATCAAGATTTAGGAGCTATTCTAATGAAAACTAGCTTGGATTGGATACCTGATAAGTCTTTAATGGATGATAATACAAGTCAATGAATAATCACTATTCCATGGGATTTATGCTTAGCATCGACAAGATATCGAGATTGAAGCTCTCCCGTAGCTTGAGGCTGGGTTTATAGTAGCAGTCTTCTTATCCCATACCTATGCGCCACAATAGGATGTTATCTCAGATAGATATTAGCTAGTCGATCAACGTAAGCTAAAAGTTAAGGTTCTTACTTTGGCAAGTAAGAATACCCCTTTTCAGTATGGGGTAGACACCAGATTACATGTTATAACTCACATGGTATTTATGTTGGTTAAGGTTACTTCCCACAATAATGATAAACTAAGATTACTTTAATAAGTATCTCACATGTGTTCAAATATGATTTTTACTTGCATTGACTATGAGCGTGATTACGTTCCTAACCTCTTATCTTATGTTTTAACTTGGTCTTTGCATATCATAAAAAGTCTTTTTAGCATGATTTTATAACTCTTATGCATTGCTATTATACATGGTACATTCTTTGTGCTAACACATACTCTTGACTACATTCTTTCAAAATGTAATGCCCAATGCTCTATCTGTATCCCCGTGGATATTGATTACTTTAGTAGTTTTGGAAGTGGTGAGTCCTCATGTTCAGAGGCCCTAACCTTTTATTTCTTATTGTCTTTACTTTTCAGAAGTTGTATGTGATGCATGGTTTACGTCCTAATCACTCCTGATGTAATAATTGGTTTTGAGATTGCTTAGACTTCCGCTTCATTTTTGACAAATTCTGTACGATATAAATTGGATTTTAAACTCTTAAACTTCATTATCTTGTATGGTGTATGCCAAGTGTCTTGTGTAGGGACTTTCGGGTTCCTATGTGGCATGTCACGTCTAGGTATACATTGCGTCGTGACAAACTTGGTTTTTCAGAACACACGACTTAGAAAGTTGCTAGGATGTCTCATAAGCTACATCGAGTATAGTCTTGTTCATCATTGTGAAGAGTGCCACATTTATGACTATGAAGCTATAAGATGATTAGGCAACTCCACTTCTTTCATTACTCTAACTCATGCGATAGAGTGTAACTCTATATGTCCTTTATGCTAATTCCTATCTGATGCATTTCGATAAATGGATCCTCGATGAGCATACGTTAGGAGGAATGCAAATAAGAATGTGGAACAAGAAGCTCTTCCTCAAGCTCCTAATGTTCCGGTCAACCCTTTGGCCGAGCAAGTGGCTAATGTGGAGTTTAGGTTGGCCTTTCAAGTATTTGCTCAAGCCATGACGTCTCAAGGAACTAAGAAGGTTGTGGTTCTCCTGAACCCAAATGTGGGTACAGTGGAATTTTAAGTGAGGGACTTCACTAGAATAATCCCTAGGAGTTTCATGGTTCTACGGTTGAGGAAGATCCATAAGAGTTCACTGATGAAGTGTATAAGGTGTTGATGATCATAGGAGTGACATTGGTAGAAAAGGCAGATTTGGCCGCTTATCAACTTAAAGGTGTTGCTCAAGTTTTGTTCAACCAATGGAAGGAAGGGAGGGCAGTTGATTGGGTCCACTCGATTGGGAACAATTTAAGTTTTCTTTCCTTGATAGGTTATGTAACAACCCAAGGTAGCCCCTAGACGTAACATGACGTATAAGACCTTGAAAGGCCCCATACATGCCACTGGGCTTTCATCATACATGATAATAGAATGAATGAGATTAAAAGACAGTTTAATATATAAATTCTTTTATAAAGCATAGCAGAAATTTAACATTGTTTCAATCCATCTATTACATAAGAAGAAACCTAGGTGAAACCCGTACATCATGTTCCAAAACTGAAAGTAAGGAAAGACTTAAAATGATAAATATCTGGTCCTTATAGCATGAGGACTCACCAATGCTCAAAGTTTTCTCTATGAACTCAAGCTAGGAAACTGGGAACCTTGACTGTTGGACCCTACATTTGGGGAAATGTAGGCAAGAATATGTGTTAGTACAAAATATGTACCAAGTATAATAGCCATGTATAAAACATATAAAGACATGCTTAAAAGAGATACTTCCATGAAATGTAATGACCAAGCTAAAACATGAGATAAGGAGATAGAAAACACGAGTCATAAAAACATGGTCAATGCACATAGTCATCATCTTAAACATGTATGAGATACTTCATTGATGTAACTTTAGTTCATCATTGCTTGCTTGTGGGATGTAGCGTTAACCGACATATAAGACCATGATAGCTATCATCATAGAATCTGATTTCTTTCACACCGAAAAGAGTTGTAATACTTGCCAAGGTAACGACTATGAATTTCTAGCTTATGTGGATCCACTAGCTAATACCTATCTAGACAATCCTATGTTGGCGCATATTTTATGGGATATTGGTAATCGCCATTTGTCAACTCGGTACTAAGAATAACTTCCAAGTAATAGATCTTATTCATATTCATCCTAGTTCTTAAACAAAGATGGGTAATCTCCTCTTTTCCTTACATCTATGACACTGATGTAACACCCCGTAATTTAGTGAGTTGAACTAAGTGAGTTCTAGAGCCTTTGGTTAGAGGTTTGGAGTGTCGTATGAGGCTTAAAACTTATAAAATGGTTCCCGTACATATAATAGGGGTTTAATGGGTTAAACGTCCAGGTACGACTCCCCAAGGACCACCCAAGAGGTCTTTGAGGAGGACCCCAAAACAGTCCCTAAATCTGGAAGATTTTGGTGAACCACGGATGGCCAACCACGACCAGTAGACCAGACCACGCCCCGTAGGTCATGGGCGTAGGTCAAGGCCTGTTGAGGCCTAAAAATTCAAGCCTGAGTCCCTAACCACAAGACCAAATGACGGCCAGTAGACCCATCCAAGGTCCGTGGATGGTTTGGCGTAGGTTCTGCCAGATTTTGACCTTTTAATTTTTAGTTAGGTGTGTGAGAATTAATTAGGTAATTAATTAGGGGTTAAGGGGAGTCAGTTAGTAAGTTAATTAATCACCTATATAAGCTAATAATACCCTAAACTAAGTCATTAAATCAGTATAACCCAAGACTCCAAATCAAAACCCAACTACTCTTCTCTCCAAGAATCTTCTCTCTAGAACCTCCATTGAAGAACAAAGAAAGAGATCAAGGAAAGCTTGAAGGAAAGAGATTTTCAATATTAATTTGGAAGGATTATACACCTAAGGTATGGGATTTCTTCATCCTTGGGAAGCTATCACCCAAAGAGCCCTTTCGAAAGCATTTAACTCAACTCTAGAAAACTCAATCAACTAGGGTTTCAACTGAACTTCGTGGATTCATTTTAAAGTGTATTTTAAAGTTGAATTATGGTTGTTTATGAATGAATGATTGATTTTATATGATTTTAACTTGAAATCCTTCAAGAATCCATGAGACCCCAAACCCTAATTGTTGTTCTTCTTTACATTATGTGATGGTTTTGCAAGTTGGTCCAATTGATTGGATGTGAATTAATTATGATGTAATTGCATGATATAAGTATGATTTTACATGTATAATTGATTAACCTAAGATTTCTAAGGTTAATTGATATAGTCAAGGTTTCTGTCATGAAGGAGACAAATTGAGGGTTTAAAGGTGATCCTCCACGAATGATGATTTTCTATATGCAAGGCCTTAGATTAGATCACCTAGACTTCAATTATTTTAGGGTAATGTTTCTAAACATGAATTGACTTGATGATGATAGTAAATGCATGTTTATGAATATTTGGAGTATAAAGTGCCCATCATGATGTGACTAAAGTATTGATGAGTTGTTGGATCATGTTATTCCCTTATCTAATGTGCTATTGCTATATTTTTGTGATGAGTTGGTCCATAGCCCTTGAAGGGAATATTATGAAGGTTTGTGCATGTTGATAAGATTGTGTGTGAACCTATGATTCACTTGAAATGTAAAGATCCGATGACTATTGCGTATATTGAGTTATTGTTGAAAGGCTATTCTCCCCTTACCCTTTACACATGTTCATGTATGACTTGTCTAGGGTGATGATGATGTTGTTCTGTTGATTGAAAGGCCAGTTCTCATGAAAACACTATGAATGATACTATGAAAGGTTTACTCACTTATGGATGATTCTAAGGTCAAAAGGGAATTCTCACCAAATAAACCTATAAGATATTATGTACATTCTACCTTAGGAAAGTAGGACACCTATTTTCGGTGTGGGAGTAGAACACCGGATTCCATATAGCTCACATGGTCTATGTAGGTTAAGGCTACATCTCCCTATATGATAAGATACTGAATAAGACATGAACTATACTATGACTTCTTTATGAGTTTTACTTGAGTGGGGGTATGGGACTTCACTTTGACATTGCACAAGTAGACCTAGTAGGATGTTATGGGATGGTTTCTTCATGATATGATGAGACATGAATGTATGCATATATGTTGAATGGTTAGTTGCTATGAATGACTTTCCTTAAAATTCAAGTAATGTACATGAATATTTCCTTATTTATGGCTATTGCTTATGATAAGGTCTAAGGATGAAATGTATGACTAAAGTAGCTTTAAAGGAGTACTTAGTAGGGTTGGTATTATGGGATGCCAACCATACATTGCACAAGTGTTTCTTAGGGGTCGCTTATGTGATGATTACTTCCTGATGAGATGATCTTGGTAGTTGACTTTGTATTATAAGATGATTGGAGGCTATGTATTGTAAAGATTGTGATATGTATTATGTTGATGTTGGAGACCATGCTTGTTATTATTATGATATCTCTTATGCTATAATGAAATGTATGTGAGTTACTTGATGAGTTGCATTCTCCAACTATTTCAAAAATTATGTTAAAAAATGGCATATAGCATGATTTCAAACGAAATGTTCCTTTTTATGCATGTTGTAAGGTTTTTGTGCATGGCTTCCATACTTAGTACTTTTTGTTCTAACCCAATCTTTCTACATTTTTCTCTAAGTGTAGGCTTTGGAGATATTGAATTCCATCCTCGTGGCTAGGTTCATATGAGATCAAGAAGAAGAAGATTGGTGAGTCATCATTGTATTCGAGGGCTTGACCGTATATCCTTTATGCCTTTCTTTCATGTTTTAGATTTATATAAGGGCCATGTCCCTAAGAATGTATTTCAAGAGTTTTATTCCAAGTATAATAGATGGTTTGAGACATAGTGTTATAGATTTTCTTTCATTTTATAAAAGACTTTGATTGTAAAGAAAACTTTTAAATTGCGCACTATTTTCCTATGATCTTATGACTACGATTATGCTAAGGGCTTGTATGATATCCCTTCGGGGTCAAGTAAGTCGTGTTACGTCTAGGGGGTACCCATGGGTCATGACAACTGGTAACCGCCTCTTGTCTTTCAATAAGAGAGCATGGGTAATCGCCTCTTACCTCATTATTAGAATAACTCCTTAGCATTAGATCATTTTAGCTGAAAAAGTCTTTCAACCCTAGGACCCCTTATAATGTGAGAAAACCTTTTACTGAACATGCTTTCATGTGTATATGAGAAAACATTTCAACAACACAACAATAACAACATCATTGATACTTCACTCTCAAAGCATTTTTAAAACATTAACATAAATTTCATGAGAACATGCTTAACTTCATAATCTCTTCTTTCATAATTCAAAACCCACATTACATCATCATAACATGCAAAACATGGGAATTACATGGGTTCATATAAACGAATCATTAAATCATGTAATTATATCAATTCATGCTTGATAGATCATAAAATAATCAAATAAATCAATATTTGAAGGATCTCATGACATAGAAGAAAACCCTAACCTAATTGGGGAAATCTATCTTTGTAAATGGGAGAACTTGGGAACTCCATGGATGAAAGGGCTTCATGGATGAGAACTATCACACCTCAATGTCAATTGCTTCACTTCAATGGATAAATTGGAGACTTGACTTGAAACCCTAGGTTGAACCCTTCTTCTTCAAGATTTCTAGAGAGAGAAATTTTGAGAGGAAGAGTTGTTCTTCTTTTGTAAATTTGAAAGAATGACTTGGATGGGTCGATTATGGGGTTAAAATCACTTATATAGGGTTCTAGGTAAGGTATTAATGACATAGTATCAAAATAAAATAATTAGGAAAAGACCCACCCTTGAATTACAGCTGATGCAAACCCCAAGATGAAGACACTCACGAGCCGTCTCAAGGTCCACAAGCCGTCTGGGAAGTGGTGTGCCTGGACCAGTGGCTTGGTAAGGCCCCTTGAACCCTTGTACGACCTCACAACCAGCTTCACAACTCGCCTTCCCCTTCACGGCCCGTCTAGAGGTTAGTGAGAAGGGTTTGGCCTTGGGATGGGTTCTACCTACCCTTAACGACCACCAACACGAGGAGTGAGGCTCACCACGAGCCGTCTAAGGGCTCGTATGAGGGGAGCCCCTCTTGGCCATGCACTGGAAGGCTACACGAGTTGTGGTGCCCTTGACAGACCGTCAAGGGATCCATGAAAGGTGCCATGGCTCAGTTATGGGCTGGTGACCCCCACTTGGCCCCTTTTCTAGACTTCCAATGTTTTGATAGTACACTCCCTTTTCCATTGATTTGTGGATGAAAAGCCTTACTAAGCTTACCTTGAGTACCAACACCCTTTTGGAAGGATTTAAAAAACTGAGAAGTGATTGAGTACCACGATCGTAGATAATGGATAAAGGCACTCTACTCAATTTAACCATTTTTCTCAAGTACAACTTAGCAAAATCCCCCGCTTAATAAGAAACCTTGATGGGAATGAAATGAGCCGATTTCATTATCCGATCTACAATAACTCAAATCAAGTCATGCTGTCACCGGGTGCGAGGCAAACCAACAACAAATTCTATAATCAAATATTCCCACATCCAAGTAGGAATCCTAATGTCTTGGGATAAACCTCCTAATTTATGATGCTCAACTTTCACTTTTTTACTATTAGGACACTTAGCCACAAATTTTGCAATATATTTCTTCATCCCATTCCATTAATAGATCTCATGTAAATCATGATACTTCTTGGTGGCTCCTGGGTGAATAGAATATGTCACGACCCAGGGGTACACACTAGATGTAAGATGGCATACTCGACACTAAATGGATCTCATACAAGCCACTTATCATATCATAACATAAGATAATAGAAAAGTGCAGAGATTTTAGAACATTTTCCATACAATCAAGGTCTTTATAAAAGCAAAGTGGAAGTCTTACTACTCTTGTCACAAGCAATCTAAAACAACTTTTAATAAATCTTGGGACACAACCTATACAATAGTCTCAAAACATAAAGGAAATGGTGGCTTTATCCTCAATGCTATGAGGACTCACCAAGTCTTCAACTCCTAGCACTTCTAGAAACTTATCTTCAAGAATGGAACTGAAAATTGCCAAACCCTACATTTGATGAGAATGTAGGAAAGAGTATGCATTAGTACAAAATGCACTAAATATGATACGTAGCATAACATCATAAGGGTATAACATGAGGGTTAGTCAACAATAGACATACGCCATAATCATAAGAGATACTTCATGAAACATAAAATATAAACATAAGAGACAATAACATAGTCATAGGCATAATCTCCAACATAGGCATACTTAAAGCATTAGTCAATCCTTAGTCTTTCATATCATAAGAGAACTACTTCTCTCAAGTAGCCTCAAAGCATACTTGTGCAACGCATGAACAAGACCCCATAATTCCATCCATGCTAAATATCCCCTTTGGTCATCCATAATTATACTTACCATCTTTAGATCTCATCCTTAGCTTATATGTCATGGACAAGGGAATTTTCACCCATTTAGTCCAACATATCAAGGAAGGCAACTATAGCAACCATCCAAGCTAAGCACATATATCATATAGGAAAATGTCATATTAGAACATACTTGCAATACTTCCTTGAAGTAACCTAGTTCCATCATAAGCATGCTATTTCAATTAGGGACTAGTCCCTTTTTAGTTATTCTTCTTATTAATGGAATATTACCTTTTTACTAGTCCAAGACAAGTCAGTACTCAAAAATTGTTATAAATCACCTATTCAAGGCTACCAAGGAAAAGTAATAGTACCCAATACAAGCTAAGCATACAACATTCAAGAGAAGTGCTTCTTAAGTAGCTTCAAGTCAAACTTGTACACTACATTGATAAGACCCCATAATGCTACACATATTAAGTACCACTTTAGGATATAATACTTAAATGATTTCTATTTATCATATCTAGACTACCAAGGAATAGAACCCTAATAGGCTAGACCAAGATACCATGTAATAGTCACCACATTGGACTAGACAAGATACCATGTAATAGTCACCTCATTGGACTAGACAAGCTACCATGTACTAGTTACATCATTGGACTAGAAAACCTATCATGTACTAGTCACCACATTGAAGTAGACAAGATATCAAAGGAATAGCCCCCTACAAGGCTAGACCATGCTACCATGGAAGGCATACTATCATGCAAGTCCAAGCTACACAAGGAAGGGTAATATTTCACCATCCTAGCTACCCATGAAGTGGTTTGGCCTAACAAAGCCATGCTACCATGCAAGCATCCCATGAACACTAGTGCAAGATACCCTTATGAAGAGTGTGATTTCTTAATCTAAGGCGACGACAAGGTCTTGTACTCAAGCTACCATGAGATGGTTTTATCTTACCAAGTAAAGCTATTCATGAAGGGATCTTATGTCACAACTTCAAGCTATTCTAGTCTAACATGCTTTGATTCATTTTAGGTGAGAAAACCTTTCAACCTAGAATCAATCTATGTGAGGGAACCTTTCATCTCCTAGGATATTCATACGTAAATGTGTATATGAGAATATCCTTTCAACAACACAATAATATATCATAATCATAGACACTTCACTCTCAAAGTGTTCATAAGGCATTTACATAAGTTCTCTAAGAACATGCCTAATCTCAAACTTTCATAATCTAGGTCATGTGGTTAAGGCCGTTCCACAGTAACTCTATCTAGAAGTCTACCACTATCAAACATGCTTCATTCTTGAGCAATTCTAGTCATATATCATCCATAAGTTCAATATCAAGCTTTATTAGTCATGATCCATCATATATACTTTAGTCTAATTCAATTTATGTATACTAGTTTATATTCTTGAACAATTACTATACATGTCATCAATTGTAGAAGATTACCTATGAATCCTCAATTTCCATTCACAAGGCATATACCCACATTACTTCAATTTCATTAATTAGACTAGGGTTGTAACATCTCTTAAAATAGTAGGCTAAACTAGAGCTAAAATGTGAGGGTTAACGTCAAGAAAAAATGGTTGGAGTAAAGGAAGTAGCGCAAGGGCCAAAATAGTGGGTTAAGGTAGCCTCCTTTGGCCTAGTAACTGCCCCACCTACCGTGCCCAACACCACAACTCGTGGTCAACATCACGGATCATGGGAGGGCTCGTGAAGGGCTAGGTAGTAGGCTTGCCAAAATAGCCTAAAAATAGCCTTCCACTTCAAGAGCCACTTAACGGCTAGTGGTCAAGACCACGACGTGTGGGAAGGCTTATGGGAGGGAGTTTGTGGTCTGAGGGTTGTGAGAGGTGACTTATCCACTGCCTCAAGGTCCACGAGAGGGACCATGACTTGTGGAAAGTACCACGGCTCGTGGAGCCCCTTGTGGGATTGCCTTGTGCATGGCGGCTAAAAGGCACATGATGCCTGATGAGTCCACAAATTGAACTCATTTCGGGCTTTATTTTGATAAGAATAGTGTCCTTGAATGCTTATTTTTTCTAAATATCTGATGAAAACTCTTAAGTTTCAAGTATCTGAAGTTTTTAGTGAAGGCATGTATACTTAGGCGCAAAAATGATCAAAAAGGCTGAAAAGAACGACGAAGTTGAAACCCGAGCATCGCCAAGCACACTTCGCAATTCAGCAAAAATGATTTACTCCACCCTTTGTTCCAGTAATAAAGCCCTGAAGGAGAAGGATAAAAAAGGCGACGAAAGGAGCATTCGACGCTATGCCGAATCGTTTCACAAAGCAGTACTATACTGCCCAATGGTCTAGACCGTGAAGGTCCTAAAGAAAAGCATGAAATGGTTATTAGACAACAGAAGGGCGTGTCGCCGAATTCATTCGGCGGCATCGACTAACTTCACCGAAAGATCTGCCATTGCTATTTTCTGTAGTCAATAAATGCTGAACTTATTATTATTTTTAAGTGTCAAACTTTTAATTTAATTTCAAGAATAGAATAGTACTTTTTAGATATTTTCTCTCAAGTTTGGAGAGGGTTTTTGGGAACTAGAAGAAAGGAGTTCATCTTACCCAAGTTACAAGTGGGAATTCTCTATTCTTCTACCTTTGCTTAAATTAAGGTTTAATTTCTTATACCCATTTGATTTTACTATCATTTTAGGTGTATTTTTTTATTTCTTGATGTGTTGCTAAAAACCCCATTCTTGGGATATGATTTAGCAAATATGTATTGATATTTTTGTTGGGTCTTGCTTGTTGATAGGTTAGATGTAGTTTAATGGTGATTTCACCTACTGGTTTTGGTTTAATCTAAAGGGTTTGTAGTTGTAAATACAAAGCTACTCATGTGTTTTCGGCTTGCCCGGGAGGGAGGTCGCGAAACCAAGACCACTAGACTGATGGCCTAAGGAGTGGCTCGACATGAGGTTCAGCCCGAGAGGGTGAACCCTAGTCCAATATTTTAACACTCAACTTGAGAAAGTGAGTGGGCTAAGGCATACGCTTGTCTTCATGCGGCAAATAGGTGTCCGACATGAATGAATTTGAAACGGGGTAAGTTTCCCGCGAGGAAACTTACTTCCATACAAAGCTTAGCCTAGTCTCTATTATCTTACAAATTTCTTGTCAAAAGCATGTACCCAACTATTTACCTCAACTTGTATTGTGGTCACACCCCAAGAATATTTCCCCATACTTGATTTTCTTGTTAATTTTTGCTATTTTTTTACTACTTGTGACAAACCCCCAATTGATATTTGACACTTTCGTGTCACCGCCTTTAATTTACTATGTTTTTAATCGTTAATGTCTATAGCTACGACTAATTAGAGCTAAATTTTACTGTTCTATGAATTCTCAAAAACCATTCCCTTGGGACACTACCCCAACCTTTAGTTGGGTTACTATACTATCAATGATTGTAGACACTCATACCATAGGTTAGTGTCGTTGGTCACGATAAGCATCCAAATGGTGCTGCTTCCGGGGAGTGGTGTTATTTTAGAATTTTTAGATTAGCAGAATCTTTGTTCTTCTGAGCTATAGTTTACTAACTTAATTTCTAGTTTTGTTTTGTTGATTGTGTAAACATTTCAGAAAGCATTAATGTAAACGGTAGTAACGGGAGCATGTGGTCCATCAGGACGACATCGACAACCTCAACGTCTAAGAGTCCAACATCAATAATCCACATCTCATGGGAGGTGTTGGAGTCATTAGTCTACATTCAGGAGAGGAAAATGCGGTATTCCGCATAACGAGCACCATGGTACAACTCTTTCAACTAAAAGGACTCTTCACTAGATTAGCACATGAGGACCGACATGAGCATCTTCAAAACTTCATAAATATGTGTGGACCATTCTCATTCAAAAACAACTCGCATGAGTCAGTTCGATTGAGGCTATTACCTTTCTCATTGATGGGAGAGGTGTGCAAGTGGCTAGCAAGGTTGCCACTTAACTCGATCACTTTATGGAAGGAGTTGGTCACTGCATTTAATGTGAGATTTTTCCCTCCCTCCAAGATGATGACTATTCGGGATAACATCCAAAGCTTCAAACATCTGAATGGAGAGCCTCTGCACGAAACTTGGCTCTAGTTGAAGAAATTGGTGCTACAATGCCTGACCCATGGTCTACCTGATAATGCGCTCCTTCAATACTTCTACCAGAGTCTTGACTCAGTGAACAAAAGTGTAGCTGACCAACTCTCGCCCAGAGGCTTAATGCAGGAACCATACGCAGTAGCAGCTCAACTTCTTGATGGGATGACAAGCACTAACAGAGCATGGTACACTCACAAGGATAAGGTCTCAACGGTCACATTTCAGCTATCCAAGAAGTAGGTTTAAAAAGATAATGACAAAGACCAAAACATGGCCAAGATCATGACGCAACTTGACAATTTATCTAAAAATATCATGGGGGCTGGTGCCCGTGGTGTCAATGTTGTAGGGGTCGAGGGTGCGAATCCTGAGGATATGAAGTTTGAAGCCATGTATGACGAAGAAGTAAATTTCCTGCTAACCATAGCGGGGGCTACTATTCAAACTATCCAATGCAGGGTGGTAATCAAGGATGGGTTAGAGACGAAGGCTGGAAGGATCGAGACCATGAATGGAGGGACCGTAATCCAAATTGGAAGGATGGGGAGAAGGATAGATATGTGCCTCACCACGAGCGTAAAAACTCCAAGGGTTCGGAAGATGGTAGGTCTGAGGATATGCTCTCACGTATCCTAAACAAAGTTAAAGGGTCAAACAAAATGCTAAAAGGTATGAAAGAAGGTGGGTCTACTCTCAGACATACTATGATCTCTCATTCAATTTCAATCAAACAGTTAGAGACCCAAATGGGTCAAATCTCATCTCATCTCAATCTGAGACAACAGGGAGGTTTGCCTAGTGACACTATGGCTAACCCAAAGAGTGAGGTTTAAAGGTTAACTTGTGTCGTGGCAATACGTTAACTAACGTGATGTTTGGGAGGCAACCCAAAACCCTTTATTGCTTTGTTTTGCTTTAAGAAAATAATGGTGTGTTATTTATATAGGTTGAAATAGGGGGGGTTATTGAAATAGGATATGGAGGCAAGCAACAGGTTCAGTTGGCGGATCACTGAAAAGATTGTCAAACACGATTCTGTATGTTGGCTAACACAACGCATTGTTAGCCTAAACTATATACACCTCGGCGGTGTAGAAAAGTTAGTGGCGCATCGCCTATCATGTTGATTATTGCTATGTAGACCGCCGTTAGAATCTTCACAGGAGTTGTAGATCCTGTGACATTTGGCGAACTAACTAAACACTTGGCGCTTCGCCGAATGAATGGGCGACCTTTACTCATATTAGCGAACGGGTGGGAACTAGATGGTTTTTGCAGGCGACAGCGTTAAAAGTCCTATTTCACTCATTTTCTCTCATTTCTTCGTCCTACTAAACTCACACCTGCACTCTAGTTTTATATTTCTTGCACATTTGGAATATGGTGGTTCATTGATTTGTGCACGGATTTGGACTGCATTGTTGCCTAGCACTTCATTAGCATCTATTCACCATCAAAGGTTGGTAGTTTGAACCTCACGTTTAAAAATATTAAAATTGTACTGATTTGCATAATGATGAAAATGTTAAACCTCTGCTGACTGTCTGAGTTACTGGGATCACATATATTTTTTACTATGATTTGGTGCGTAGTGCATTATTTTAGAAGTTCCCACTTAGCTAGGCTTTGACTTGAATTGTTAGGTGGTGGGAATAGAAGTTTCTATGTGTCTTCATTGAAATTGAGTAAGATGCGCGTAAGCTACATTATCTGAGATTGCTAGGTGAGATTCAAAAGGCTTGGGTGATAATGGACACGTTGAGGTGATAGGCGAGGTGAATAAATTCTGCCGAACTGCTCAACGATTCGCCTAACAGTCCTATTTTCGCTCTTAACTGCACACTTTTTGTACTAATTGACCTGTGACTCTCGACGGTCAGTTTGGTTCGCATAATACAGTCGGCGACTCGTCGAAAGAGCCTTTGTTCACGCTTTGCTTGTGCCCTTGTATCATTTGTACAACAATTTTAGTGATTACCCTAACAACTTAGCTGAGAAACACCCTTTTTGTCTTAGTTTAATTACTATTTAACTTATCCTCGAAGTCTTTGCAAAAATGGTGAGACCAAAAGTCACAGCAATAGATGATCCACCCAGGCACATAAGAGCACGCGAATTTAGACATCATGAAAAGAGAGTAGAGCTAGCTAGACAAAGGAAGTACACCAAGGAAGCTAGGTAAAAGAGATGAATTCCCCTCAACCTTAATGTGCTCCCATGTGATCGAAGTTTAGTCAATGCAATACATGCCTTCAGAACAGTTTATGAGATAGAACAGATGATTGCAACAAATCTTGCTGCAGGGGCTTTGGCAAAACCAAACAATGGGGACCAAAATAACAATGCTCGAGGGATTATTGTTTTACTTCAGGAAGATGCATCGGGTACTGATATCTAGGCAGATAGAGAGACTGCATAGGCAAGACCTTTCTCTACCCTCCTCTTGACCTTGCTTACATATACTTTTTTGATTCTGTATTACTTGCATTTGAGGACAAACTACTTTTTATTTGTAGTGGGGTGAGGCCCACACCTTTTTGGGTGTATTTTTCAGATACTTGTGTTTTGTATATATTTGGGTTGTCTGTTTATAATTGTGTTAATTACTGCTTTTTTGTGGATGTTTAAGCTCGTGGCTCTCTTTTGCTTTAAATTGCAAAATGATTTTGACCCTTCCAAGAAATTTTGAATTTTTCGCACATTTTGTCCACCCCTCTTGAGTTGAATGTGGTTGTTCTTTTGCAAAAATTTAAGTGTCGGCTTTTATGAATACTAGTGACTTGAATAGTGCTCTCAATTGAACGAACATGAATGTATGGCTACGATGAGGCCAAATAAAGTTGCATAGAGATTGTGTGAACTCTTTGCATCTCGTTGTGTTTAGCCATTTATCGAATTGATTCTCTTTTTATGACCGTTGAACACTAGCGAAAATGTGTAGTCTTGTTTGACTCAAGTGTCGATGCCTTGTGTGCATAGCTTGCTTTGAACCATGCATGATTAAACATAGAATTTGACCTATTAGTCTGATTGATTTAGAAAGGTGTCCTCTTGAAATGATCTTAGGCAACTTTAAAGAGTGTGAGCCAAATTTGACAGATACCTCTTTTGTGGCCTACCCGTGATTGTGTGAAACTCTTTTGAACACCCTTTAAGCCTTACCTTTCTTTAGAAGAACATTGATGAACCCTAGACCTCACTTGACCCACTACCTATAACCCTCTTAATTTGTGGTTTAGTGAATAGCTAACTTAGGCCAAAATCATAAGTTGGGGGTGTGGTGAAAAGGAAAAGGAGAAATCAAGAAGTGCAGGAAAAGTCCTCCTTAACCCATGGTATTGCAGAACAGTGGAAACCCCTTCAATTCAATTTAAAATAATGTGGAATAAGGTATGAAGGAAATCGGGTTTCCAAGCAATCCATAAAGGTGAATAAATAGGTTACTTAGAAGCATTAGAAAAAGAATTGATAAAGGAGGAAAAGGGAAGGCCTTGAGAACACCACATCCCACGAGGAAAGAACCATTGAGCCTAAATGACCAAACCTTTGCACTCATCCCCATTACAAACCTTAGAAAGACCTTTTTGATCTTGAGTAAGCTGAATCAAAAGTTGATTGGAAATAAGGGCAAACCTATGAATAAAAATATGCATTGTGTTTCTCTTTTTGAGTGTGAGCGTTGCATCTGATTCTTGATCTTGAATTGATTAATCTCTGTGTGTAAATATGGAATCAATCTTCATGTGAGGGCATTTAGATACTTTTTGTCGAGCTTGAACTCGCACAATAAGCAAGTATTGCGAGGATAAGAATCTCTTTTAATGGTGTGTCACAACTTGAATCTTTGAGTGCACAGTTGATATTTGCATAAGTACTTTGAATCTTGTTGTGTATATTCATGTTTGAATATTGTGTAGCACTGTTTGAGACACCCTTATTGAACGACTGAACTTGAGTTTGCTTGAGGACAAGCAAAGGTTTAATTTGGGGGTATTGATGAGTCCACAAATTAGACTCATTTAGGGCTTTATTTTGATAAGAATAGTGTCCTCGAATGCTTGTTTTGTCTAAATATCTGATGAAAACATTTAAGTTTCAGGTATTTGAAGTTTAGTGAAAGAATGGATAGTTAGGCGTAGAAAGGAACAAAAAGGCTGAAAAGAACGATGAAGCTCAAACCCGAGCATCGCCAAGCACACTTGGTAATTCACCGAAGGGATTTACGCCGCCCTTTGTTCCAGTTTGCAAAGCCTTGAAGGAGAAGGATCAAAAAGGCGACGAAATGAGCAGTCGGCACTCCGCCGATTAGTTCCGCGAAGTAGTACTATATCGCCCAATGGTCCAGAATGTGAAGGTGCTGAAAGTAAGCACGAAACGATGATGAGACAAACAAAGGGCGAGTCGCCAAAGTCATTCGGCGACATCGACTAACTTGGCCGAAAGATCCACCAGCGCTATTTTCTGAAGGTTATAAATACTAAACTTAGTATTATTTTTAAGTGTCGAACTTTATTTTAATATGCAGAATGGAATAGTACTTTTTGGATATTTTCTCTCAAGTCTGGAGAGGATTTTTGGGTACTTGAAGAAAGTAGTTCATCTTCCCTAAGTTGGAAGTGGGTCTTCTCTATTCTTCTTCCTTTGCTTAAATTAAGGTTTAATTTCTTATACCCATTTGATTTTACTATTATTTTAGGTGTACTTTGTTATTTCTTGATGTGTGGCTAAAAACCTCCGTTCTTGGGGTGTGAGTTAGCAAATATGTGTTGATATTATTGTTGGGTCTTGCTTGTTGATAGTGTAGATGTAGTTTAATAGTGATTTCACCTAGTGGTTGTGGTTTAATCTAAAGAGTTTTTAGTTGCAAATACAAAGCCACTCATGTGTTTTCGGCTTATCCGAGAGGGAGGTCGCGAAACCAAGACCACTACACTGATGGCCTAAGGAGTGGGTCGACATGAGGTTCAGCCCAAGAGGGTGAACCCTAGTTTCATATCCTAACGCTCTGCTCGAGATAGTGAGTGGGATAAGACGTAGGATGGTCTGCATGCGGCAAATGGGTTTCCAAGAGAAACGCATTTGAAACGGGGTAAGTTCCCCGAGAGGGAATTTTTTTCCATACAAAGCTTAGCCTAGTCACTATTATTTAACAAATTTCTTGTCAAAAGCATGTACCCAACTATTTATATCAACTTGTATTGCGGTCACACCCCAAGAATAATTCCCCATACTTTATTTTCTTGTTAATTTTTGTTGTTTTTTTACTAGTGAAAAACCCCCAATTGATATTTGACACTTTCGTCTCACACCATTTAATTTACTATGTTTTTAATCGTTAATGTCTTTAGCTATGACTAATTAGAGATAAATTTTATTTTTCTATCAATTCTCAAAAATCATTCCCTTGGGACACGATCCCAACCTTTAGTTGGGTTACTATACTATCGACGATCGTACACACTCATACCGTAGGTTAGTGTCATTGGTCACGATAAGCATCACCTAGCAGCAAGAAAGACCCAACAATAATATCAACACATATTTGCTAAATCACACCCCAATAATGGGGTTTTTAGCCACACATTAAGAAATAACAAAATACACCTAAAATGATGGTAAAATCAAATGGGTATAAGAAATTAAACCTTAATTTAAGCAAAGTAAGAAGAATAGAGAATACCCACTTCCAACTTGGGGAAGATGAACTCTTTTCTTAGAGTTTCCAAAAAACCCTTTCCAAAATTGAGAGAAAATATCCCCAAAAAGTACTATTCAATTTTGGAAATTAAAATAAATGTTTTCCCCCTCAAATTAATAATAGGTTTAGTATTTACAGACTTCAGAAAATAGTGTTGGCGGATCTTTCAGCGAGGTTAGTCGATATCGCTGAATGACTCGGCGACTCACCCTTCTTCTATTTCATCGTCGTTTCGTGCTTCCCTTCAACATCTTCACGTTCTGGACTATTGGGTGGTATAGTACTGCTGTGCGAAAATATTCAGCGAAGAGCTGACTGCTCCTTTTATCGCCTTTTGATCCTTCTTCTTTAGGTCTTTATGCACTGGAACTAAGGGCGGAGTGAAACCCTTCTGCGAATCACCAAGTGTGCTTGGCGATTCTCAGGCTTCAGCTTCTTCGTTCTTTTCAGCCTTTTTGTTCCTTTTTGCTCCTAAGTGTGCATGCTTTCAATAATACATCAAATACATGAAACTTAAGAGTTTTCATCAGATATTGAGACAAAATAAGCATTTGAGGACACTATTTATATCAAAATAAAGCCCTAAATGACTCCAATTTGTGGACTCATCAACATGTTAGATCTAGTTTAATGGTGATTTGACCTAGTGGTTGTGGTTTAATCTAAAGGGTTTGTAGTTTCAAATACAAAGTCACTAATGTGTTTTCGGCTTGCCCGATACGGAGGTCGCGAAACCAAGACCACTAGGTTGATGGCCTAAGGAGTGGGTCGACATGAGGCTCAGCTCGAGAAGGTGAACCCTAGTCCCATATCCTAACACTCAGCTCGAAAGAGTGAGTGGGGTAAGGCGTAGGCTGGTCTTTATGCGGCAAATAAGTGTTCGAGAGGAACACATTTGAAACGGGGTAAGTTGCCCGAGAGGGAACTTATTTCCATACAAAGCTTTTCCTAGTCATTATTATCTTACAAATTTCTTGTCAAAAGCATGTACCCAACTATTTCTCTCAACTTGTATTGCGGTCACACTCCACGAATATTTCCCCATACTTGATTTTCTTGTTAATTTTTGCTATTTTTCTACTACTTGTGAAAAACCCCCAAGTGATATTTGAAACTTTCGTGTCACCTCCTTTAATTTAGTATATTTTTAATCGTTAATGTCTATAGCTACGACTAATTAGAGTTAAATTTTTTTTTCTATGAATTCTTAAACACAACTCCTTTGGGACACGACCTCAACCTTTAGTTGGGTTACTATACTCTCAACGATCGTAGACACTCACACCGTAGGTTAGTGTCATTTGTTACGATAATCATCAATGCCAAGCCACTGCCTGAAGTCCACGAGTGGGACCCCGACTCATGCTCATGACCACAACTCATGTGGCCCCTCGTTGCACCTGGCAGCTCACTTGAAGTGAGGGGTGTTTAGGGGATTTATTTTTTAAGTCCTATTAAAGTAAACTCATTTTTCCTTATTTTTATACACCTATATAAGTCTTTTAAGTCAAAATACACCCATTCACTTCATTATTTCCAAAATACCAAAAATCAAATCCTAAAAGAGTCATTTTCTCCAAATATTCTCTCTCTAGAACTTCAAGGAAGAAGAAGAAGAAGTTGAAGCTAGGGGTACCCTTAGGTCTGACAAACTTGGTAATCAGAGCCCAAGGTTTAGAATGATTTTAGGATGATGCCTCATAAGCCACATCTAGTAGATTCTTGTTTGTGAGTGTGAAGCGTGCCTTATTTATGAAGGAAAGGCTATAAGATGTTTAGGAAACCGCACTTCTTTCATTACTCTTAAGTCGTGCCTTAGAGTTTAACTCTATAAAGTAACTCTCCTAATCCATCTTTTGTGTCTTGATGATATGACTGCAAGAAGGGCTAACATAAGAAGAATGGAAGGTTACAATGTCAATGAAGAAGTTCCTCAAGCTAACCAACGTCCGATTAATCCTTCGTCTATGTCAAATGTGGAGCTGAGATCTGCTTTCAAAATGTTAGCCCAACCTATGACGACTCAAGTTCAAGCTTTGACTACTCAAGCTCAAGCGGTGAAGGCTAAAGCTAGTAGAGATGTTGGGACACATGTGAACCCTAATATGAATTTCGCGAATTCGAGGTTTAGAGATTTTACCAGAACTAACCCTCCCGAGATTCATGGCTTTAAAGTAGAAGATGACCCTCAAGAATTTGTAAATGAGGTTTACCAAATACTTGATATCATGGGGGTGACTTCAGTAGAGAAAGCTGAGTTAGCAGCTTACTAATTGAAAAGTGTTGCTCAAGTATGGTATACTCAATGGAGGAGAAATAGGCCGGTATGAGCGGGTTCCACATATTGGGAAAAGTTTAAATCAACATTTCTTGATAGATTTTTCCCCGAGAGTTGACGGGAAGCTAAGGTGCAGGAATTCATTATGAGCATGAAAGAGTATGCCCAAAAATTCACTCAATTGGCCAAATATGCTCCGACTATGGTGGAGGATCCGAGGGATGTGATGAGTAGGTTTTTGATCGGTGTGTCCGACTTGGTTGAAAAAAAATGTTGTACGGCAATGCTCCATCACGGCATAGATATCTCAAGGCTTATGGTATACTCTCAACAAATTGAGGCGTCAAAACTCAAGAGAAAGAATAGAGAGGTGAAGAGAGCTAGAATCGGTGATGGGAACTTCTCCATGCTAGATACGATGGACAAGGTCGACAAAAGTTCAAACAAAGGTTCTTCAACCAAGGTTCCTCAAATAATATTACAAGGGTCAACAATGATAGGGTGTCTAACCCTAACCCTCAAGGAGGCAATGGTTATGGATCTTCTATAGCTAGACCTAGTTATGCTAAGTGCGGTAAGAAAAATGATGGCAAGTGTCTAGCCGACTTGGATGTTTGTTATGATTCTGGTAAGAGTGGTCATTAATTGAGGAATTGCCCAACACTTTCAAGTAAGAGAAAAGAGGACAAACAAGCTCCTCTAAGCGGTCCAAGCTCCAATGCTCAAAAGAAAAACCGCTTTTATGCTCTTTGATCCCGAGGTGACCAAGAGAGCTCCCAAGATGTAGTGACTGGTATGTTAAAAGACTTATCTGTTGATGTATATGCCTTGTTAGATGATGGTGCTACGTTGTCCTTTGTGCCACCTTTAGGGGCCATGAAGTTTGAAATACTCCCTGAAATGTTATTAGAACCTTTTTCAGTTTCTACCCCGGTTTGTGATTCTGTGGTGGCTAAGAATGTTTATAGAAGGTGTCCTATTTCTCTATCTTATAAAGTTACTTTGGTGTATTTACTGGCGTCAGACATGTTAAACGTTGATGTTATTTTGGGTATGGATTGGTTGCATGCATGTTATGCCGCTATTGATTGTAGGACTTGGGTGGTTAAATTCCAATTTCTGAATGAGCCTATTTTAGAATGGAAAGGGGGAAATTCTATGCCTAGAGGTCAATTTCTGTCCTACCTTAAAGCTAGAAAGATGATCTCAAATGGTTGCTTTTACCATCTTGTTAGGGTGAGGGATGTTGAATCTGAAACCCTTCTCTAGATTCGATTCCGATAACTAATGAGTTCCAGGAAGTTTTTCCTAATGATTTGTATTGTATTCCTCCCGAGCGAGAAATAGATTTTAGTATTGATATTCTTTTGGATACGCAACCTATCTCTATTCCAACGAAGTTAAAGGAGTTGAAAGAGTAACTAAAGGATTTGCCACATGGGTTTTAGTCAACCGAGTATCTCTCAATGGGGTGCTCTAGTGTTTTTGTAAAAAAATAAATATGGGTCTCTTAGGATGTGCATCGATTATCGTCAATTGAACAAAGCAACCATTAAGAACAAGTATCCCCTTCTAAGAATTGATGACTTATTTGACCAACTTCAAGGGGCTAGTTATTTCTCTAATATTGATCTTTGTTCGAGTTATTACCAATTGAGGGTAAGAGGGGTTGATATTGCCAATATGACCTTTAGAACCCGTTACGGTCACTATGAATTTGTGGTTATGTCGTTTGGATTGACCAATGCTCCGGTCTCATTTATGGACTTGATGAATAGAGTGTTTAGGCAATACCTACACAAATTTGTGATGGTGTTTATCGATGATATTTTGATCTATTCGAGGAGTGAGAATAACTATGTTGACCATTTAAGAATTGTGTTGCAAGTCCTTAAGGGTCAAGAACTTTTTGCAAAGATTAGCAAGTGTGAATTTTGGTTGAGATCCATAGTTTTTCTTGGCCATATTATGTCAAGCAAGGGTATTGAACTAGATCCTAAGAAGATGGATGCGGTCAGGAGTTGGCCTTGACCTCCAACTCCTTCTGACATTAGAAGCTTTTTGCGTATGGCTGGTTACTATAAGATTTATTGAGGGGTTTTCCACCATTGCTTCTCCATTGACGACTTTGATTCCAAAGAAGGCTAAGTTTGAGTAGTCGGAGGCTTGTGACAAAAGTTTCCAATAATTGAAATATAGACTTATTTCTGCTCTGGTGTTGACCTTACCGGAGGGTACAAATGATTTTGTGGTATATTGTGGTGCTTCTAGAGTGGGGTTGGGATCTGTCCTCATGCAAAATGATAAAGTGATTGCCTATGCTTCAAGGTAACTTAAAGTAAATGAGAAGAATTATCTGACCCACGATCTTTAATTTGCAGCGGTGGTGTTTCCCTTGAAATTATTCAGACATTATATATATGGGATCCATGTGGATGTTTTCACTGATCACAAGAGTCTCCATTATGTGTTTAGTCAAAAAGACTTGAATCTCCGACAAAGAAGGTGGTTAGAACTTTTGATGGACTATGACATGAGTGTCCTTTACCACCCCGACAAAGCTAATGTTGTAGCGGATGCACTTAGTAGATTGTCCATGGGTAGTGTGGCTTATGTAGAGGATGAAAAAGAAAGAGTTGGGTATGTGAGGTGCATAGATTGGCCCGACTAGGTGTCCAACTAGTGAATTCCACCAATGATGTTGTCATGGTCGATAATGGCTCCGAATTATCCTTTATGATGGATGTGAAGTCTAAACAAGACCTTGATCCTATATTATTAGAGTTGAAGATTCGATACTCAAGAAGCCTGTTGAGGCTTTCTCCCAAGGGGTAGATAGGGTGCTTAGTTACCAAGGTCGATTATGTGTTCTGGATGTTGATGGTTTGAGGGAACAAATTTTAGAGGAAGCTCATAGTTCTCGGTATTTTATTGATCCGGGAGTCACCAAGATGTATCGTGATCTACGGGAAGTCTATTGGTGGAATGGTATGAAAAGAGATATCGTGGGATTTTAGCCAAATGTCCAAATTTTCAACAAGTTAAGGTTGAGCATCAAAGGTCGGGAGACTCATTAAAAGATATACTAATTCCTACTTGGAAGTGGGAAGAGGTGAATATGTATTTTACTGTGGGTTCACCTCATACCCGAAAGCAACATGATTCTATTTGGGTCATTATAGATCGGATGACAAAATCAGCCCACTTTATTCCCATCAAGGTTTCTCATTCGGCAAAAGACTATGCCAAGTTGTATCCAAGTAGATAGTGACGTTGCATTGGGTCCCTTTATCTATTATTTCGGATCGGGGTACTCAACTTACTTCACACTTTTGTATGTCATTCCAAAGAGGGCTTGGTACTAAGGTTAAGCTTAGAACGGCTTTTAATCCCCAAACCAATGGGAAATTGGAGTGTACCATCCAAACATTAGAAGATATGTTGAGGGCATGTGTTGTATACTTCAAGGGTAATTGGGATGACCACTTGCCATTAATAGAGTTTCCCTACATAATAGTTATCATTCAGGTATCAGAATGGCTCCTTTTGAAGCCTTGTATGGTAAAAGATGTAGGTCTCCGGTTTGTTGGCTTGAAGTAGGTGAAATTTCTCTTATGGGTCCCGAGTCGTTTTATGAAACTATTCAGAAAGTTTGGCTCATTATAGAGAGGTTGAGAATGGCTCAAAGTAGACAAAAGTTTTATGCCGATGTGAGATGGAGGGATCTAGAATTTGAAGTTAATGATTGGGTCTATTTGAAAATCTCACCCATGAAGGGTGTGATGAGATTTGTCAAGAAAGGGAAACTTAGTCCCCGCTATGTAGGCTCCTATCAAATTTTGCAACATATTGGGAAGGTTGCCTATGAGTTGGATTTGCAAAATGAGTCGGTCTTAGTTCATCCGGTATTTCATGTTTCTATGCTTAAGAAGTGTATTGGATATCCGGTATCCATTATTCCCCTAGATGGGTTGGGAGTTGATGAAAGTCTCTCATAAAAGAGGTTTCGATAGAGATCTTATACCGGCAAGTCAAGAGATTGAGAAACAAGGAAATAGCTTTCGTAAAGGTTTTATGGAAAAATCACTTAGTTGAGGGTGCTACTTGGGAGGCCAGGCCTATATTAAGTCCCGATATCCCTATCTCTTTCCTTCTATTCCTATTAAATCTTAAGGTAAGTAGTTCCTCTTGAGTTTTTGTGTTTTTGGAGCCATGTGTGTTATATGTGTTTTCCATGATATCCTTATGTTCTGCATGTTCTTGAGAAATTCTGATTTTGTAAGAAAATGAGTTTTTATGATTGAATATCCTCATGTTGTTATGTGTTGAGTATGTGTTGCCTATTGACTTCATGAGATGAATTATTGAACGTTCTTAAGTATGCTTTTGAGAGTAATTGCATATTGGCTCCGTAATATTGTGTTGAGCATGCTTTTTATTGGAGAAGGTAGTTCCTCCTATTATTATGAGAAATGTTGAGTTTTCATGCATAATGGGTTGTTAGATTTAGTTCATACTTCCTTGTGTTGCTTTGATTATGTTTGAGCTGGAATTGATGTATCCTTCTTTGAAATGTGCATCATTTTCATGTTGCATGCATGATAGGCTGCTAGTCTTGAAACTTTACTTCCGTAAGGTGTCTAGACCGTAAGTCGAGGATGAATGTTCCCAAGGGTGAGCTATTACAACACCTCGGAAACTAGTAGGCTAAACTAGAGGTAAAGTGTGAGGGTTAACATCAAGGAAAAAGGGTTAGAGTCAAGGAAGGAGGTCAAGGGCCAAAATAGTTGATTAAGGCAGCCTCCTTTGACGTATAAACTTCCCCACCTACAACGCCTAACACCACAACTCGTGGTCAAGACCACATATCATGGGATGGCTCATGGAGGGCTAGGAAGTAGCCTTGACAAAACTGCCTAAAACAGCCTCCCACTTCACGAGCCACTTCAAGCTTGTGGTCTAGACCACGGCGTGTGGGAGGGATCGTGGGAGGGAGTTGGTGGTTTGAGGTTTGTGAGACGTGGATTAGCCACTACCTCAAGGTCCACGAGACGGACCACAGCTCGTGGCAAGCACCACAACTCGCGGAGCCCCTCGTGGGATTGTCTTGTATTTGTGGGATAAAAGGCACATGATGCTAAGCCACTGCTTCAAGTCCACGAGTAGGACCATGAATCGTGGTCATGACCATGGCTCGTGGGGCCACTTGTGGCACCTGGCAGCTCACTTAAAGTGAGGAGTGTTTTGGGGATTTCCTTTTTTAAGACCTATTAAAGTGAAGTCGTTTTGCTTTATTTTAATAAACCTATATAAGTCGTTTTAAGTCAAAATACACCTATTCACCCCATCATTTCCTAAAACCCAAAAATCAAATCCCAAAAGAGTAATCCTCTCCAAATATATTCTCTCTAGATCTTTGAGGAAGACAAAGAAGACGTTGGACCTAGGGTCGTGACAAGGGTTAGCCATGGAAAACATGTAATATCATCATAATAATGTGATTCACTACTAATTCTATCATAAACAATCAATACCCACTCAAGTGGGTCAACATACAACGTAACCCACAACATTGAAGAAACCCTAACTTGAATTGAGGAAATTCTTCATCAAATTGGGAATTATAGGTGGCTCCAGGGATGGAAGAATCCATGGATGGATAAGCTTACATACCTTGGATAAAAAGCCCTCACAAAGCTTGGAAGGTTGGAGGAATTTAACCTAGATTGATTCTCTTCTTCTTCTTCTTGAGTTTTCTAGAGAGAATTTTTGAGAAGATGAACTTTGGGATCTTTTGAGGTTTTGGAAATAGTGACTTAATTGGGGTGGTTAAAGGCTTAGAATAGTTTATATAGGTGTACAAAGACCATTCAAAACTACCTCACTTAATAAACACCTGATTAGGAATTTACCAAAGAGACCCTCAATAGGCAGCGTACTCCCAGGCACCGCGGCAGGCTCCACGAGCCGTGGTCCCTTCAACGAGCCGTGGTCCCTTCCACGAGCCGTGGTCCTGCCCGTGGTCCTTGGGCAGTGGCTTGGCCTTGGTGTCTTGGCCTTCACAAATTGAAGGTACCTTCACGAACCTTCCTATGAGCCGTGGTCTTGACAACTGGTCGTATAGTGGCTCGTGAGAAGAGCCACTTTGACGGAACTTCAACGGATCAACTTCCTTGCCTTCACCACACCACGAGCCGTGGTCCACACCACTGGCCGTGGTGGTGGTCGTGGATTTGAGGCAGTGTGTCCCAAGCTTGGGGCAACCTTGGCCCTTGCCCCTTGCCCCTTGCCTTGGCTCTTGTTGCCCTCATATTTAGCCTTCTGATGGTCTACTAACTACGGGGTGTTACAATATATCCCTGTTGGGAACATTCATCCTCGAACGACAATTCTAAACACCTCTTAAAGGAAATGACTCTAGACTAGCAGCCCATCATGCAGGCAACACATCTAAATGCACACAACCAAAGGAGGAAAACTACATCACCTAGCTCAACATACTCAATGCAATATAGAGAAGTAGAAACTACATCTAACAACCCACAATGCATGAAATTCTACATCTACTCATATTCAAGAAGGAACAACCATCTCAAAGCTAAAACATGCTCAACATACCCATCTCATGAAGATCTCTAGGCAACTCATAATAATGCATTACAACATGAGGAAAATAATTCATATAGGTCATTTCTATCAAGACCTAACCTTTTTCATCAACAAGCATGCAAGGAAATCATGGCCATACACCTAAATACACAATGGCCATTCTATATAGCACACTATCTCCCTCTTGGGAGTAAGCATATAGAAAAATCTTCTAAACATCATTCATACTAAAGATAACTTCAAAGTCCAACATAATAAGTCACAAAAGACAAGTAATCCGAAATCTACTAAAGCATAAAACACATACCGGTAGCAACATTAGGAGGTCACTCTTGTTCATTTCTAGCTTGAATAACATAGAACCTATTCTTCATTTGAGCATTCTCATCCGGACCACTAGTGGAAACTTGCTTACCCTATCTTCTCATAGTCTGTCTTTGGTCAATCTCTCATCTTGTGGACAATTTCACCAAAAATAAAGCAACCCTCTCTACCGGCCAAACATCTACCCTCGTGTCTCTTCTCAAACCTAGAACAAGTAGGCCATGGGGCCTCATTACTAATTCCTTGAGGCTTAGGGTTAGACACCCTCTACTCCTTATACTTAGAAGCACCTTGTCCGGAAAATCTTTGTCGATTATTAGAGAGACCATGTCCATTGAACTCATCATGAAAGGACTTATCATCTTCCATTGTAGACCACGCTTTCTCCATAGATCTCTCTTTCTTGAGTTTTGACTCCTCAATTTGTTGGGCATACACTATAAGATGTGAGATATCCATATCACCAACAAGCATTGTCATACGACATTCTTGTGCTACTAAGATGGACACTCCCATCATGAACTTATTGATCTTAACCCCCGAATCCGCCACTAAAGTTGGGGCATATTTGGATAGTTGAGTAAATTTCAAGGCATACTCCTCGACACTCATGCAACCTTGCTCAAGGTTAATGAACTCTTTCATTTTAGCCTCCATCAACTCTAGGGGAAAGAACCTATCAAGGAATGCCAATTTAAACAATTCCCACTATATCGGACCCGCTCTTAAAGGTCTACTCTTTTTCCATTGATTATACCATATTTGAGCAACACCTTTCAATTGGTAAGAGGCTAACTCCGCTTTCTCTACCCAAGTCCCCCCCATGATATCAAACACTTTATAAACCTCATCTATAAACTCCTTAGGATCCTCTTCCACCTTGGACCCTTTAAACATCGGAGGGTTTCATCATTATATTATCCCTCACTCTTAAAGCCGTGGAATTCACATTAGGGTTCACCGGAGCAATCACTTCCCTATTGACTAGAGTCGTCACAGCTTGAGCCAATATTTAGATAGCCTTCCTAAGCTCCACATGAGTCACATTCTCCCCTATAGGGTCACTTGGAGATTGTGGAGGAGCCTCTTGCTCCACATTTCCTTCCTCATCCCTCCTAGCATTTGCCCTTGTATTAGCCATACCCTGAAAACCATACAGCATAGATTATGAGAAAGACCTAATAGAGCCAAACTCTATGGCACGACTTAGAGAATGAAGAAGTGAGATTTCCTAAACATCCAAATAGCCTGCTATTCATTAATGTGGCGTGCTTCAAAATTATGAACAAGACTCTACTAAACATGGTTTCAAACATCCTAGAACCAATCTTAACATTGTGCTCTAATTACCAAGTTTTTCATGACCCATGGGTACACCCTAGATGTAACATGGCGTACTAGACCCCGAAAATGTCTCATGCAATCCACCTAGCATATCATAACATAAGATAATAAAAAAATGCGAAAATTTTAAAACATTTTCCATATAATCAAAGTCTTTATAATAGCAAAGCGGAAGTCTTACTACACTTGTCCCAAACCATGTAAAATAACTTTGAATAACTCTTGGGACACAGCCCATACAATAGTCTCAAAACATAAAAGAAAGACATAAAGGAAATGGTGGCTTTATCCTCGATGCTATTAGGACTCACCATGTCATCAAATCCTTGCACTTCTAGAAACCTATCTTCAAGAATGGAACTCAAAATAGTCGAACCCTACATTTGATGAGAATGTAGGAAAGAGTAAGCATTATAACAAAATGTACTAAATATGATTGCTAGCATAACATCATAAGAGCATAACATAAGGGTTAGTCAATATAACACATATAACATAATAATAAGAGATACTTCATGAAACAAAAACTATAAGCATAAGAGACAATAACATAGTCATAGGCATAATCTCCAACATAGGCATACTTAGCATTAGTCAACCCTTAGTCCTTCATATCATAAGAGAACTACTTCTCAAGTAACCTCAAAGCATACTTGTGCAATGCATGAACAAGACCCAATTATCCCATCCACTCCATGTATCCCCTTTGGTCATCATAATCATACTTAGCATATTTGGATCTCATCATTTGCTTATATCTCAAAGACAAAGGAATCTTCACCTTTAGTCCAACATATCAAAGAAGGCAACTATAGCAGCAATCCAAGCTAAGCACATATATCATATAGGCAAATCTCATATTAGAACATACTTACAATACTTCTGTCACGACCCAAGCCTAGGGCCTAGACGTGATTGGCGAATGGGGAACCCGAAGGAACCCCAAACAAGCCTCATAGCGTATCATTACACATCTTTGGTCACGGAAACAATTAAAATGACCATAAGCAATAAGCATAATCAAAGGGGGAAATCGGGACTAAGGGAGCAAGAAAAAAAGAAGAAGAAATAATACATAAATACCATAGATGAGTCAAGCTCAAGCATAATACACAACTTGTCCAACACCACCTCTAAACATGAGTACTTAGCGGGGGCCAAGACAAACTACCGGGCTCATCCTAATAGTCAAAACATAACTAAAAAGAAAAAAGTCTTATACATAGCAAAAGATCATGAGCAACGTCCCCGGAATGGAGGACTCACCAATAACCTTGATAGGAAATCGTATTAGCCACGCGGAGGAGGATGGTCAAGCGGTGCTCCGGTCCCTACATGGTGACATCATGTAGGCATAGAGTATGCATTAGTACGTTTGAATGTACTAAGTATATGGGATGCAATGCAATGCTACAATAGATGGACATCATAGGAAAAATGGATAGTCATACCCGATAGATAGCACATTAGAGAAATGATATGTATAATGATGCTTACATAAAAATCATATTTAGTGGGACGTAGTACATGTGTGGTGAGTGACCATCAATATAGTATTTCCAAGGCCTACCACCCCCTTGGAGAGGCGAAAGAGGTACAAACCCCTCAATGTGGTTACCCGGGCCTACCACCCCCCGAGCTAGGGACCAAGGTACAAACCCCTCGATATGGTTATACGGGCCTACTACCCCCCGTACTAGGCAACCAAGGTACCAACCCCTCGATACGGTTATACGGGCCTACTACCCCCCGTACTAGGCTTGGTCGACTCACAACACTATATTGAGAAAATCATATACATGTATCCCTTTCATCATCATTTCAATAATTATATAATCATCCGACTCATAGGATGTACATTGGACCTTCCATTTCCTATGAATTCTATAAATGGCATTTTATCAAACACATGGTGGGCTATTGTTCATGTAGATAAAATCATGTCTTTCAAGAGTACTAAGTCCAACCAATTCCGAAATACATATAAATCAGCCCACCAACAACATACATATATATATCAACCTTCATAATTTGATCATGGAAGCATGAAAACCATAAACATCACATAATAATTCCATTTCATGATAATATGCAAAAATAGACCATAATAGAATGTGTAGTAGTAATTCCATAATTCAAGAGTTCATAAATGATCATAAGGACCCATAAACTTGAAGTAAAATAGAGGATAAATGGTTGGACTTGTGGAAAGGAAGGTTTCCACAATCAACCCACATACCTCAACTTTGGAGAATCCTTGATGAAGATTGGAATGGAGAATTGATGCTTGAGATTGAGTCTTGAATCCGGAATTAGAACTTGAGATGTTTGAATTTGGTTGAAGATCTTGGTGGAATTTTGGAGAGGGATTAGTGAGTGTTTTTGAGTGTTTTGAAGCTAGAAAGAAATATAATTAAGTATGGGACAATCCTTTTTTTTATAAAAGAAAAACGTCCCAGCCGCTACAGTAATGTAGCTCACTGGAATTTGCAAATCTGCTCCGATAGGTTTTACGAAAATGGTCATAACTCCTTCATCCTAACTCGAAATGAGGTGAAACCAATTGCGTTGGAAAGATAACTCGAAGGGCTTTAATTTAATAGGTAGTGTCCCTTCAAGTTCCTTGTGTGCTAAGAGATATGCCCCTTTAAAGTTGACCCTAAAAATCACATTTTTTGCGATTTTCGAATTTTGATACGGTTGCTCTAAAATTCGGGTTAGACCCATTTCCCACTCAATTTTACCCCCTGAATAAGAATATGAAGTTGAATTTCCGAAATCATGCACGGATTTTGAGATATATGGAAATTACAATTATTGGTGTTTCCAAAGCACATTTTCGGGCATTTTTGGAGTCGTTTCAACTTCCTTGAAGTAAGGTAGTTCCACCATAAACATGCTATTTCAATTAGGGACTAGTCCCTCTCTAGTTATTCTTGTTATTCATGGAAGAGTACCTTTTTACTAATCCAAGACAAGTCATTACTCAGAAATGGTTATAAATAGCCTATTCAAGGATACCAAGGAAAAGTACTATTACTAAATCCAAGCTAAGCATACAACATTCAAGAGAAATGCCACATAAGTATCTTCAAGTCATATTTGTGCAATGCATGGATAGGACTTCATAATCCTACCAATACTACGTACCACTTTAGGCTATCATATTTACAAGATTATTAGTTATTATTTCTAGACTACCAAGGAATATCACCCTACTTGGCTAAACGAAGAAAACATGTAATACTCACCACTTTGGACTAGACAAGCTACCATGTTATAGTTACCTCATTCGACTAGACAAGCTACCATGTACTAGTCACCTCATTGGACTAGACAAGCTACCATATACTAGTCACCGAATTGTACTAGACAAGCAACCAAAGGAATAACCCCCTACTAGGCTAGACCATGCTACCATGGAAGGCATACTATCATGCAAGTCCAATCTACACAAGGAAGGGTATTATTTTACCATCCTAGCTACCCATTAAGTGGTTTGGCCTAACCAAGTGATGCTACCATGCAAGCATTCCATGAACACTAGTTCAAGCTACCCTTAGAATTTTAGATGAGCAAACCTTTCAACCTAGAATCAATCTATGTGAGAGAACCTTTTATCACCTAGCTTATTCATTCCTTAGTATGTATATGAGAATATCCTTTCAACAACACAACAACATATCATAATCAAAGTGTTCATAAGGCATTTACATAAGTTCTATACGAACATGCCTAATCTCATACTTTCATAATCTAGGTCATGTGGTAAAGCCCTTCCACAATAACTCTATCTAAAAGTCTACCATTATCATACAAGCTACATTCTTAAGCAATTCTAGTCATATATCATCAATAAGTTCAATATCAAGCTTTGCTGGTCATGATCCATAATATATACTTTAGTCTAATTCAATTCATGTATAGTGGCATATATTCTTGAACAATTACGATACATGTAATCAATTCTAGAAGATGACCCATGAATCCTCACTTTCCCTTCACAAGGCATAAATCCACATTACTTCAATTCATCAATTAGACTAGGGTTAGCCATGGAAAACATGTAATATCATCATAATAACACGATTAACTACTAATTCTACCATAAACAATCACTAACCACTAAATTGGGTCAACATACAACATAACCCACAACATTGAAGAAACCCTAACTTGAATTGGGGAAATTCTTCATCAAATTGGGAACTGTAGGGGGCTCCATGGATGGAAGAATGCAAGGATGAATAAGCTAATATACCTTGGATAATAGTCTTTCGCAAAGCTTAGAAGGTTGGAGCAGTTTAACCTAGCTTTATTCTCTTATTCTTCTTCTTGAGTTTTCTAGAGAGAGAATTTTTAAGAAGAAGAAGATTGGGATCTTATGGTGTTTTGGAAATTGTGACTTAATTGGGATGGTTAAGGCTTAAAATAGTTTATATAGGTGTACCAAGACCATTCTAAACAACCTCACTTATTAACCACCGAATTGGGAATTAATCAAAGAGCCCCTCACTAGGGAGCCTACTCCCAGGCACCACGTCAGGCTCCATGAGATATGCTCCCTTCTACAAGTTGTGGTCCTGCCCGTGGTCCTTGGGAAGTAGCTTGTCCTTGGTATCTTGGCCTTCACAAATTTAAGGAACCTTCACGATCCTTCCCACAAGTCGTGGTCTTGACCACTGGCCTTGAAGTGGCTCGTGAAGGTGAGACACTTTGAGGCAGCTTTAAGGGAGCTACTACCTTGCCTGCACGGACCACACCACTAGCCATGGTGCACACCACTTGCTGTGGTGGTGGTCATGGAGTTGAGACAGTGTGTTCAAAGCTTGGGGCAGCCTTAGCCCTTAGCACTTGCCCCTTTCCTTGGCTCTTGTTTCCATTACCCTTATCCCTAGATAGTCTACTAACTACGAGGTATTACAGAATATCAAGAACTATGGGATTCTGATAAGACATGCTCCCTCAAGTCATTAACATTAGTAACACATAAACGACCTTGATATTTAAGCAGCCCATCTTCCCTTTGGGTTAAAGCCTCTACAAACTGTTTAAGCATTGCTTCCTTTAATTCAACAAACATCGGATCAAGACCTTTCTTGGCTTTAACATCCGTCGCAAAAGATGATTTTGACTCATTGTGAACCATAAAACCACCTTTAGTAGAGTCTAATTACGAACTAAACAACCAACTAGACTAATCTAGGAGCATTTCGAACCAGCTTCTTATTATCATCCTCAATATGGGCAACACCACCCATAGATAACCCACTAAGAGCATTAACCACAACATTCGTCTTTCCAGGGTTATAGAGAATAGTCATATCATAATCCTTCGATAGCTCAAGCCATCTCCTTTGGTGAAGATTCAGATCCCTTTGATTAAACACAAATTGCGAACTCTTATGGTTGGTAAAAACATCTACGTGAACGCCATACAGATAGTGCCTCCAAATTATTAAGGCAAAAACACCTGCTGCCAGTTCGAGGCCAAGGGTAGGATAATTATTGTCATGAGTGTAAAGTTACCTTGAAGAATAGACGATCACCTTCCCAATTTTCTTAAGCACACATCCTAGCCCAAATCTTGAGGCCTAACAATAAACCACAAAACCATCAATCCCTTCAGGCAAAGTCAACATCGGAGCGGAAATAAGTCTATCCTTCAATTCCTAAAATCTCTTTTCACATGCTTTGGACCATATGAGCTTAGCCTTCTTTTGGATCAATGATGTCAATGGAGAATCAAGAAAACAAAACCTATCAACAAACAATTCGTACTAACTAGCGAAACCCAAGAAACTTCTAATATCCGAAGGGGATAGAAGTCTAGGCCAACTCTTAACCAGATACCTCTTCTTAGAATCTACCTTGACACCTTTACTTGAAACAATATGACAATGAAAAGCTACGGACCTTAGCCAAAATTCACATTTGCTAAACTTTGTGGAGAGGTGTTGGTCCTTGAGAATTTGCAACACAATCCTCAAATGGTTGATGTGATCATCCTCACTTCTTGAATAAATCATCTATCATCAATGAAAACAATAACAAACATGTCAAGGTATTTATCAACACCCTATTCATGAAATCCATAAGAGTCACTGGAGCGTTAGTCAAACCAAAAGACATCACTAGAAACTCATAATGACCATACCAAGTTTGGAAGATCGCCTTTAGAATGTCATCTTCCTTTACCCCTAATTGGTGATAACCCGACTGAAGGTCAATCTTGGGAACCTAACTTTCCCCTTGAAGTTAGTCAAATAAGTCATTTATCCTTGGGAGAGGATACTTATTCTTAACAGTAACCTTATTCAATTGTCGGTAGTCAATATACATACGGAGGGAACCATCTTTCTTTCTAACAAACAAAATTGGAGCACCCCAAGGAGAGATACTTGGTCGGATACAACCTTTATCCAACAAATCTTTCAATTGCTTTTTCACCTCCTTTAATTCTGCCAAAGCCATTCTATAAAGAGGAATAGAGATAGGTTGCGTATCTGGGAGAAAGTCAATACCGAAGTCTATTTGCCTTTCGGGAGGAATACCAGATAAATAATCTGGAAACACTTTCAGAAACTCAATCACAATGATGACCGACTCAAGAGTAGGGGTTTTAGAATCTCCATCTCTCACCCTAACTAGATGGTATACGCAGCCCTTAGGAATCATCATTCTAGCTCTAAAACTAGAGACAAGATAACCCTTAGCCATAAAATTTCCCCATTTCCACTCTAGTATAGGCTCATTTGTAAACTGAAACTTGACTACACGAGTTTTACAATCAATAGAAGCATTACATGAGTGCAACCAGTCCATACCAACGATAACATAAAAATCCAGCATTTCAAGTTCTACCAAATCAACAAAAGTAACTGTATAGGACAAGGAGACGGGACCCTTTATATAGACCCTCTTAGGCACAATAGAATCAACAATAGATTGAGACAAAAAAGGTTCTAACAACACATCCAGAAGAATATCAAACCTAATAGCAACATATTGCACCATAAAAGATAAGGTAGGACCACGATCTAGTAAATCATAAATATCAAGTAGAAAGACTTTCAACATACCGATAACTACGTCAGGAGAACCCTCTTGATTATCATGAGTCAGAATTGCATTAAATCTATTTTTCTTGGGAGGATTAGAACCTGAACCACTAGGACCAGATGAAGGATTAGGTTGAGCTCGTCTACGACTATTTCCCTCATTCTTCGCAATTGAAGGGAAATCCATTATCTTGTGGTCCACCTTACCACAACTAAAATAAACATTGGAACTGGCTACGCATTTACCCTCATGCTTCCTTCCACACTTACCACAAGTAGGCAATAATGACCCACTACCATTTCCTCCTTGAGACTTAAGGTTAGACACCTTATCTTTGTTGAAGTTACAAGGAGCATTGGACGAACTGTACCAGGAAACCTTTGTCAAAACTTAGAACCACCATGCTCATCAGACCTTGAATGTGAGAAATTACCATCTTCAGTTTTAGCCCTCTTTGTCTCCCTATACTTTTACTTAAGTTTCTCCACTTCAAATTGTTTAAAACGAACCATGAGACGAGAGATATACATATCATTAACAAGCTTAGTGGTATGACATTCCATAACCACCATTTCGGACACACCCGAAATGAACTTGCTCATCTTGACCTAGGATTGGCGATCATTGTAGGAGCATATCAAAGAAATTCTGTGAACTTTTAAGTGTATTCTTTCACACTCATGCTCCCTTGACTAAGATTACTGAATTCATGCACCTTTACCTCCCCATCTCAAAGGAAAAAAACAATAAAGCAAACCAACCTTAAACTTTTGCCAATTGAGTGGACCCATATCTTTCGGTCTCCCCTCTTTCCATTGGTTGAACACAATTTGAGCAACACCCTTAACTTGATAAGCGGCCAATTCCACCTTTTCTACCTGCATCACTCCTATGATCACCAACACCTTATAAACCTCATCAATGAACTTTTGAGGATCTTCCTTTAACTTAGCACCATTGAACTGTTGATGATTCATTTTAGTAAATTCCCTTACTCTATATGTCGCCGTACCAACATTTGGGTTCATGGGAACCGTAAAATGCCTATTGGCTTGGGCCATCACGACTTGGCCTAGTACTTGAAAAACAGCACTAAATTCAACATTAGTGACTTGTTCTACCAAAGGGTCGATCGGAACTTGAAGAACTTGAGGTGGAGCTTCTTGTTCTACATTCTCCCTCACATTCCTTCTAGCATAAGCTCTTCGAGTAGCCATATCCTGTAGCGCATCGGATTAGAATAAAGAGAGAGACTTTATAGAGTTCAATTGTATCGCATGACTTTAAAAGTGGAGTTCTATAAATATCATGTAGCCTCTCATTCTTAAATGTGGCGCGCTTCACAATTATATACAAAACTTTACTAAAGATGGCTTCCGAGACATTCTAGGACCTTTCTAAACCTTGTGCTCTGATAGCAGGTTTGTCACAACCCAAGGTAGCCCCTAGGTGTAACATGACGTATAAGACTCTGAGAGGCCTCATACAAGACACTTAAATTTCAGCATAGAAGATCATAGAATGAAAGAGATTAATAGGCATTTCAATTTATCAAAGTTTTATAAAGCATAGCAGAAATCTAAATATTTTCTCAAGCCATATAGTATAAAGGAATGAATCTGGGAGAAGACGGTACATCATGTTCCAGAACTGAATGTAAGGAAAGACTGAAAATAATAAATTCCTGGTCCTCGAAGCATGAGGACTCATCAAAGCACAAAATCTCCTCTATGAACTCTAGCCATTAAACTAGGAACTCTGACTGTCTAAGCCTATATTTGGGGAAATGTAGGCAAGAGTATGCATCAGTACAAAATATGTAACAAGTATGAAATCCATGCATAAAACATACAAAGACGTGCTTAGAAGATATACTTTCATGAAATGTAATTACCAAGCTAAAACGTGAGATAAGGAGTTAGAAAACATGAGTCATAAAAACATGGTCAATGCACATAGTCATCATCTTAAATATGTATGAGATACTTCCTTGAGGTAGCTTTAGTTCATCATAGCTTGCTTGTGGGAAGTAGCCTTAACCGACATATAAGACCATGAGAGCTATCATCATGGAATCCGATGTCACCCATACAGAAAAGAGTTATCCTACTTTCCAAGGCAAGGACCATGAACATTTATCTTATGTTGATCCACTAGCTAATGTGTATCTAAAAGATCAGATGTTGGCACATAGTTTATGGGACATGGGTAATCGCCACTTGTCCACTCGGTACTAAGATTAACTTTCATGTAATGGTTCTTATTCATATTTATCCTAGCTCTTAAAGGAACATAGGTAATCGCCTTTTGTTCTTACATCATATGAAATGGGTAATCACCTCTTGTCTTTCAATTAGAGGGTATGGGTAATCACCTCTTGCCTCATCATTAGAATAGCTCCTTATCGTTGGTTCATTTTGGTGAGAAAGCCTTTCAACCCTAGGAACCCTTATTATGTGAGAAAACCTTTCATAAATCATTCTTTCATGTGTATATGAGAAATCCTTTCAACAACACAACAATAACAACATTATTGATAGTTCACTCTCAAAGGTTAAAATATTTACATAAATTTCACGAGAACATGTTTACGTCCATTGTCCCCTCTTTCATAATTCAAATCCTAAATTACATCATAATAACTTGAAAAATATGGGTATTACATGGGTTCACTGGCCGTCAAGGGGTCCTTAAAGGGTTCCATGGCTCAGTTATGGGATGGTGACCTCCCACTTGGACCTTTTTCTAGACTTATTCATTCCAAGGTGTTATTGGTTATTTCCCCTTGAGATTTGGGAGTCAAAAGTACTTGAATTCATCAATCCTCATCAAAGAAACATGAGCGTGAAGGAGTATGCTTTGAATTTCACACAATTGTCTAGGTTGCACCTACTATAGTTGTCGATCCTAGAGCAATGATGAATAAGTTCATTTTGGGAGTGTCTGAGTAGTAGTCAAAGAATGTCATACCACCATGATCGTCAATGATATGGACATTTCTCGTCTAATGGTTCATGTTCAATAAATATAAAAGAGAAACTTAAAGGAAGATTTAGGAAGACAAAGAAGGCAAGGATCAGTGATGGTAACTTATCACATTCAAGGTCCGTTGGACATGGTCATTCTATATTCCGACAAAGGCTCTCCGATCAACGTTCCTCCAATGCTTCTCCTAAGTTCAATAAAAAATAGGGTGTCTAACCCTAAATCATAAAGAGCAAATGGTGGTGGATTTTTATCATCTACTTGTGCTAGATGTGGAAGGAAGCATGATGGTAAATGCTTAGCCGATACAAATTGTTTCTTCGGTTGTGGTAAGAGTTGTCATAAAATAAGGGATTGTCCATCCCTGAGGTTCTTGTCGGTGAATATGATCGATGTAGTGGTCTTTTTTGGCGAGTTTGGTTGATGCCAATTTTTTCATCAGTGAGTGTTATTAATGCTGAAGTAATATTCACTGAATATTTTTTATGTTCAGGTCTTTGCTGGTGAGTACATGGACTGTGGCCGTTCTCTATGAGAGCCGATTGATATTTGTGCATGATAATCTTGATACTTGTGTTCGGTATGATTGATTTGTCACGACCCAGAGGTACCCCCTAGATATAACATGGCGTATAAAACCCCGAAGGACTCCATACAAGCCACTTAGCATATCATAACATAAGCAATAGAACAATAAGAGTAAAAACATATTTCAAGTTAAGTCTAAAATTTTCATTCAATGAAAAGCGGAAGGCTAGACTCCAAGTCTGAACGTAGCCATCTATTACAATAT
This sequence comes from Solanum stenotomum, assembly GCF_019186545.1. Classification (NCBI taxonomy): domain Eukaryota; kingdom Viridiplantae; phylum Streptophyta; class Magnoliopsida; order Solanales; family Solanaceae; genus Solanum; species Solanum stenotomum. The sequence goes on from NC_064284.1 coordinate 51,145,617, forward strand.
TCAAACACTGCCCATACAACATAATCCGAAAAAGGAATACAAGAAAAGAACTACAATGAGATAACATAGGTCCTTGAATCATGAGGAATCACCAACAAGCTACGAGAATAAGCAAATCCAAGCTTTTAGCCACAACGATGATCACCTTGAGAACCGGACCCTACACTTAGGGAAAATGTAGGAAAAGTAGGAGTTAGTACAAAAGCTCACTATGTATGATAGCCATGCATAAGAAAAATTGAAACCATGCTGAAAGGAACATTTTAGTTGAATGCGTGCAAACGTACTAATTTCTAACATCAACATGAAGATAGTGGAAAAGCATAAGCCATAAGCATGGTCAACATATAGATGTTCATAACATAAAAGAACATATCATAAATAGCCTCAAAGAATACTTGTGCAATGCATGAATAAGACCCCATAAATCTCACCCATGCTAAATAAAGCTCCTTATGTAACCATTGTTCATAATTCATATTCGTGTTGTCCTAGTGGGATTAAGCCTAGCCGACATGAGACCATGTGAGCTATACATGTATTCCAATGACTCCCACACCGAAAAGGGTTCCTCTACTTGCGTAAGGTAGAACCATACTCTTAGTTTGGGTGGATCCACTAGCTAAATACCTCTAAGGGCACATAGTTTATGGGATAAAGAGATTGCTACTAGAAACCCACCTCTACTAACGGGAGAGCATCCATCTCATGAGACCTTTTCTAGAAACCCGACCTCTACTAGAAGGAGAGCTTCCATCTCATTGTCAATATCCACTCGGTGCTAAGCATTAATTCCCATGTAGTACATATTAAGTCCTGACTTAAGTTCATATTCAGTGAAGAATATATTGACACTCAATCCAATATAATTTATAAGACAGATCATTAGATCATGCGTGAGAATAACCTTTCACCGTCCATGTCTACACATAGATTCAATAGGTGAGAAAGCTTTTCAACCATAGATTTATCATATTTTGAGAAAACCTTTCACATCATATCAGAATCATACATAAATGTGTATATGAGAATGAACTGTCAACAACACAACAACTAGATCATAATCATATTCACTTTACTCTCAAAGTGTTCTTAAAGCACATATTAAACTCCATAATTTATTAATAATATCATAATTTGCCTTTCAAGGATCAAAGCTCATATTGAATCAACACATCGAGAATTCACTAAATTAGACATAGATATTAAAATACTTCAAGTAACCCTATTACTACAAGTGTAATCTCATAATATCCTTCTTTCATCCACAAATCCACATCACAAGATCATAATTTGGGAATAAGGGGATTTCATGGGTTCTTGGTGATTTCAACATATAAACCATAATAAATAATTAATCCAATCATAATATAAATTAATTCAAGCATTAAAATCATATTTGAAAATGGTTTTAGAATCAAACCCTAGCTTTTGGGGATTTCTATCTTCGAAATTGGTGTTTTAAAGGGCCTCCATGGATGAAGGCTATCCATGGATGAAGAGATATCATACCTTAGCAATGAAATCCAATGAATTTGAGAAGAAAACATTGCTCCTTGAACCCTAGCTCCACCTTCCGTCTTCATCTTCCTTGAATTTCTAGAGAGAGAATTTTCTTTTGAGAGGATGAAGTTTTGGGACTTGTTCTAGGTTTAATAAATAATGTGGTAATTGACTTAGTTTAGTGAATCAAAGTCCTTATATAGGTGATCTAATTTAGCCTAAAATGACCTCACTTAGTTATTAATTAAACCAGAAAACCCCAAGGTGCCCCTAACCTAACTGCCAAAATGCATTTTCCAGGTCCCACCCACACCCCTCACCGACGAATCGAAGTTGGACCCACGGCTCGTGCTGGTGAAGCATGAGATAGGGTTCAAAAGGTCTAATTTTAGGCCATGACCTACTGCCCCTCATAGACGAATCATGGTTGGACCCATGACCTGTGCTGGTGAAGCATAAGTCAAGGTTCAGAGAGCATAACTTGCAGGCTCAACCTACGGTTGCTCACCCACAAGCGTGGACTGACCAACGGGGCGTGGGTCCCATTTCTTGGTCATTGTTTAGGCAATTTTCTAGGGCCCTCTTCAAGGACTCTTGGTTGGTCCTTGGCAATTACGTTTATGACTCTAACCCTCATGTTAAGCCGTAGTTTAGCCTACTAGCTTCCGTGGAGTTATTCCTTATTCCTATTTTTTTCTATTCGAAAGACAAAGACATTGACCCTTTTATGTATTTTAGACTAACTATGTTTTCCCATGATTTTATTATTATTCATTTAGTTTTGTATTTCTTTCATATTTTATTTTTAAACTTACTTTTCCTAGTGGGATTAGATAAGTGTCATCGTTTCCCTTTTATGATAGTGTCCAATGGTATCATAGCCCCACATTCATAGGTCTCATGTGTGTACAAGCAAAGTCTAAGTAGACTCTCGAGGATCTATATAGAGAAAGTTGTACTTATTTTTGAGAGGCTATGAAGGTTGTTAGGAAAAATCATTTTTATTTGTTCTTTCTTATTGTGTATGGTTACTTTTTCTATTAGTAAGTTGTCAGGTGTTATTTTTGTAGATGTCAAGGACTAGAGGTTCTAATTTTTGTGGAAGGGGGAGGTAGTCCCCGAGGCACTTTTTTCATTCCAAGATTTTGGTAGGGGTAGGGCCCGAGCTATAGGACATGCTCATTGAGTAGCAATAGATATAGGTCATGCCCATGCACCGTTACAAGCCAAGGGCCATGCCAGAGAGGTCTCCCCTGAGCCATGGGTTGAGATTTGTTAGAAACAAGTTCATCCTGATTATTGCAGAAGCTCTGTGTTTTGGGATACTTTGTTGAGAATGTTTGGCGTGTTTGAGAAGTTCTCTCAAGGTATTGTGACAGGCACAGCATATGGTTTTCATATAACAGTGAATTTATATACCTCATGGAAACATCAAGCTCTAGAATTCATGATATGGTGGGTCAACCACATGTGGTCCCAAATCGGCCCTTAGTGTACTGGTTGGTTATGAGGTAATCCTGATAGCAGACAATAATCATCGATGTGAGAGGTTTTAAAAGAGGAAACTACCTAGTTTAAGGGTTTGAAGATAAAAAATGTTCTAGTTCTTGACTTTATTCCATGAGATGCTAGATGCAGTAGGTATGGTTGATACCCGTGGTGTTCGCTTTGTGACACTCTAACTCCAGACACCCGCTAGAGAGTTCTGGAGGACATATGTGAGGTCCATGCTAGCTATATCTCCTCTAGAAGAGTGGGATGTGTTCTCCAATGCTTTTAAGGATTACTTTATCCCTTAAAGCATCAGAGAGGACAGTCGTTTGATTTTTGAGGACTTGATTTAGTGTAGATTTTCATTCACATGGTATAAGGCATGTTTGAGCAAGTTATCTAGGCATGCTATGGCTTATGTTCCAGATTAGGCACAAATAGGTTGCGTGTACATTAGGGGTCTAACTTACTCTGTCAGATCCTATATGTTTTAATTAGCCAGAGAGGGGTTGGCTTCTAGTCCATCGTGAGTATCGCTAAGGAGGTAGAGTTGATGATTAAAAGTATTCAGGGCACCCCAAGAGGTCTTGATTATCTGGTCAGTTTTTTGGCGGCTCATCTGGAAGGAAAGGTTTATATAGAGGTGGTAGTTATTTCCAGCACCGCAGGTTTCTTCATTCCTTAATGGAAGCTAAGAGTAATCAAACATCCGGAGGGTTTTATTGCTCTTGCCGAGATTTCCTTAGTGGTTAATCTGGTTTATCATAGCAGTTATCCATACTAAGGTCCTGTTTACGATGTAGGGATCAAGGTCAAGTGATAAGGTAGTTCTCTTTGCAAACTTATTCAGGACTCCAAAATAGTTATACAATTGTCCAACTACAGGGTCAATAACTCAGGCTAGGGGTCGAGGTAGAGGTCAGTCAAGTAGAGAAAGCAAAGCTTTTGGTAGTGAAGCTACAACTCAGTAGAAATGAATTTTGAGGTTCTACTAAGTCGGGAGATTTTTTATTTGAGTTTTGAGGTCAGTCAACCTTTCCTCATATTGATGACATATTTGATTAGCTTCAGGGAGCATCATTGATTTGAGGTTCGTATATCATCGGTTGAAGAATAGGGCATCGGATATCCCTAAGAAAACTTTACGGACTTGTTATAAGCACTATGAGGTTCTTCTGATGTCTTCTAGTTTGATTAAGGCCCCTCCAATGTTCATGGATTTAATTAATAGGGTCTTCCGACAATATTTGGATTTCTTTGGATAATCATTATTGATGTTATCTTTGTATACTTTAAGATAGAGGAAGAGCATGATCGACATATGATGATTGTGAAAAAAAAGATGAGGGATAAGAAATTGTATGCCAGGCTCTCGAAGTGTAACTTTTGGCTAGATAATAATGCATTTCAAGAACATGTAATGTCCAAAGAGGTTACTCGAGTTGATCCAACCAAGATTGAGGTAGTTGGAGGTTTGATGAGGCCTATTTTAGTTACAAAGATTCTGAGTTTTTTAAGTATAGCAGGGTATTACATGTGGTTTTTTAAGAACTTAACAACCATTGCATGCCCTTTGACCATATTGACCCGACAGAGTTGAGCTTCCGGTAATCTGATTAGTGCAAGGAGAGCTTTCAAAACTCCAAGACCTTATTGACTTCCGCTCCTATTTTGATTCTACCTACTAAGGGTGTGTACTTTACCATTTATAGTGATGCTTCACTGTTACAACCTAAAGTAGAACCTAGGCTTAATATAGCACATAGAACCTTGAGAGGCCCTACACAAGCCACATGCCATACATGCCACAGCATAGGGGTACCCTCTAGACGTAGCATGGCATACTTGACCCCGAAGGCGTCTCATACAAACCATTAGTATAATCATAACAAAAGATGCTAGAAAAGTACGGGAAAGTTTCAAACTACTTTAAAACCATACAATCGAAAACATTTTCATAAGCAAGCAGATGTCTTTACTAAAACTTTGTCTCAAACCATCTATTAAAACTCTTGAATAAAAGGCTTGGGATGCAGCCCACATAAATATCTAAAACATAAGGAAATGACGTAAAGGAAACATAAGGTGTTTGTCATCAAAGCTTTGAGGACTCACCAATTTTTCAACTCTTCTTGCACCTTAGAAACCCAACCTCCAAAGCAACTCAATCTCCAAAATCCTACATTTGATTAGAATGTAGGCAATATGCATTAGTACAAATAATCTCCAACATAAGCATCATATAATCACAAGTCAACATAAGACATAATAATTGAGCATAGGAGATAATTCATAATCGTATAAGCATAATTGACTCTTAGTCATCTATACCATAATAGAAACATTTTCAAGTAACCTCAAAAGCATACAAGTGCAAAGCAAGAATAGCATCCCATAATACTACCCAAGCCAAGTATCTCTTTTTGATCATCTTAATCATAGTCTATAAGCATGGTTAAGTCTTAAGTCTTCCTACCACAAAGCCACCATAGTCCTGACACACTTGTGAAATGCATGAAAGGCATCCCATACTACCCTTCACACTAATCATAGTCTTGAAGTCATCTAAGTCATACTCACCCTCCTTTGGTCTCATTATTAGATTAACTCTTATAACTAAGGGAATATCTCACCTTTAGTCAACTATAGCAAGGAAGGCAATTGTGGCACAATCCTATCTCAACTCATTCCTCTAGTAACCCTAACCTATACTTGTGCAATGCAATCATAGCATCCCATAATACTAATCATGCAAAGTACCACTTTAGGGTCCTCTTACTATTTCTTCTTGGTTTGGAACCTAGTTCCTCTCTTTAACTTTAAAACAGTATGAGGTAATCTCTTCAACACATCTAAGTTCATTATTAGGTTGAACCCAACGAGATACTCCATTTAGTATGTCTAAGTTACTTACTCAAATGGACCCTGTGAGACCCTACCTTAAGCATGTCTAAGTCAACTTACATTCTTGAACACTTTGAGGGACTTCATTAAGTAAGTCTTAGTTCCTATGCTTTAGAACACTAAGAGATGCTTCTTTAAGCATGTCTTAGTTCATTGGATATGGATATTGATACTAGGAACCTTGACTCAACTCATGTGAAGGCTCACATCTCATGAGACCTAACTTTGGGAAAACCAACACTCTACTACATAAGAGCTCCCCTTTTAACTTGGATACTCCTCACATCAACTAGGTGTGGTTATCATTTCTTCTTAGACCACGAACCCTCCCTTGTGTGATACTCCATCTCATCTTCAATATCCACTTGACAAGCATACACCCCAAGATTCACTACTAAAAATTAGGCCTACAGCAACGATCCTTATGGCAACGGTTCAAATATTATTGCCACAGAGGTCGTATTGCAACGGTTTCACCCGTTGCAAAAGATACATGACGATATTTGCATATCAGATTTTCCAAACCATTGCTATTAAGAAATAACCGTTGCCATAGAGTTGGTTGTGCAACGATTGTGCCCAACCGTTGCAATAGATTAGATATAGCAACAATATGTATATCTATTGCAACGCTTAGTTTTTCCCTCATTATTTTTCTCCAATTTCACTAAACCGCACGCTAAAAGATTTACCAATATAAGATTTCTTTCCCTAAAATTTACATATACAAAAAGAATAAATATTCCAGTAAAAAACCTTCAGTTTTCTTCATTGATATCATTAGTATACAAAAAGCCCCGAAGAATTTTCTAAGCAGCGGTGTAATTTTTCGACCAACGTATCCACTCATCAGTTTTGTAATTACTTTTGGCAAGCATCGTGTTTATCAGTTCAAAGCACCATTCCCATTTCGTCCTGCACTAGCTAGTTGTTTGAATCACTAAAATCGCTGGTGTGAGTTAGAACGCTAAAACTCCAAAATTTTGCTGCCCGATTCACTACACGACTTTTCAGAGCCGTAAGTTTAGGTTATCGTCCCTATTTTCTCATGTATGTTTCGGATTTAGCTCTTCATTTTAGGTTATCCTCTTTGAACTATGAATTCACTTGGGTTAATTATTTGAACAACAGACTTTTAATAGTTTCTGGAAGAAGACGTTGATATTTTTGAGGGTACATTCTTATTTCTTAAAATTATTTAGTTTTTCGATGTTCATATAGATTTTCAATTAAAGATTTACCCTGACGCATCTAAGAAAATATCAATACACTATTGTTTATATGTTTGAACTTTGGCTGTCTGTTGTAAAGTTTTTTTCAATCTTACATGTATGAAAATAAAAATTTTCCATGAATGAGTAGTGTTTTGATGTAAATTTGAGAATTTTATTATAATATCTAACTGTTGGTTGGTGTTGTGATATGATCATGAAGTTACGAGTTGAGATAGTTGTGCAAAAACATGATTCAAATTTAATAGGTATTTTTGTTGTAGATGAACATTTAAAATGAGAAATTAATATTAGAATTGCTACAGCCGAGTAGCATTAGAACTGTTTTGAGGATTTGTTTTTGAACACTTTGGAGAAACTATTATAAAATCGATAATTCAAGCTTATGTTGTAAGTGGAAGAAAATAAGGTGATTATAAACTTTATATTGTTAAATTTATTAAAGATTGCATTTTTGTTCTTCTGATGCTTCAGTACTTGGGTATTCTAAGTTGGGAGAAAGAATATTACAGAAAAGAAAAGAAAAGAGTATTAACAGAACTTACTTAGAATGTCATTTTGGCAGAAGCAATCTGGAAAATTAAAAGTTACATGTCTTCTACCTAGTACTAGTTCTAGTCGTGGGATAGATCGAAATCCATACACATCATGATATAAAAGCTTAGCTTTGGAAAAGTTTAAAAGACAAGAATTTTGTTCCTTTTGATTCTTATGGTGTTCTTTAAAAAAGAAGAATTTATTTGAGAATTTTGCATGAGCTGAGCAAAACAATGGTTGACTCTATGTTACTCGTTACCTTATTTTTCCTAACCATAATTTTGTTTGTGATTTTCTTGTGTTAGATAGAATTTTAATGGATAATCGTGATAAGAGTTCGATGAATTGCCTAAGATGGACAGATGAATATATTAGTGGAGTGAATAATTTTCTTGATAAGGCATTTGAACGAACTTCTCAAGGAAATGAGATATTATGCCCTTGCAAAAAGTGCATTAATCGATATTGGCATCATAGAAATGTGGTGGAGGATCACTTGGTTGTTGACAGATTCGTTGATGGTTACACTAAATGGGTTTTTCAAAGAGAAGTTCTTCCGCAAGAAATACATTTCATCCAATCAATGATGATAAAGGTTCGAATTTGCGAGATGATATTGACGGGCTACTTCATGATACATTTAGAAATGTGGAAGCTAAATCGGGGAATGGAGAGAAAGTGGGAGAGGGATTATCTGTAGATGCAAAGAAATATTAAAAATTATTGGAGGATGGAAAACAACCGTTATATCCGGAGTTTGAAATTTTTACCAAATTGAGTTTCATCATTCGATTATACTTGTTTAAAACCTTTCATGGTTGAGGAATGAAGCATTTTGAGACTTGTTAGAATGATTAAGAGAGGCTTTTCCCTTTGCTCAGATACCATATTCTTTCAAAAAGGCTAAAAAGGTAAGAAAAAATTTGTGTCTTAACTATGAAAAAATACACGCAAGCCCAAATAATTGGATGTTATTCTGGAAGGACAATTAGAAAGATGATAATTGCTTTATATGTCGGTGTTCTAGATGGAAAAATATTGGTGCTTCCTGATTCTTATCATGACCAACGGCACTATCCTACAGTATGAGTGTCTACGATCGTCAATAATATAGTAACCCAACCAAGGGTTGGGTTCGTGTCCCAAAGGAGTGGTTTTGAGAATATGCAGTCAACTAGAATTTCTTTCTAATCAGTCATAGCTAAAGAGATTTGCGAATAAAAACATTATAAATCAATGGGGGACACAAAAGTGTCAAATATCGATTTGGGGGTTTTGTCATAAAATCAAATAAAAACTGTAAAATGAGGGGTGTTTAGGGGATTTCTTTTTTAAGTCCTATAAAAGTAAAGTCATTTTTCCTTCTTTTTATACACCTATATAAGTCTTTTAAGTCAAAATACACCCATTCACCCCATTATTTCCAAAATACCAAAAATCTAATCCCAAAAGAGTCCTTTTCTCTAAATATTATCTCTCTAGAACTTCAAGGAAGAAGAAGAAGTTGGAGCTAGGGGTACCCTTGGGTGGTGACAAACTTGGTAATCAGAGCCCAAGGTTTAGAATGATTCAAGGAAGATGCCTCATAAGCAACGTCTAGTAGATTCTTGTTTGTGAGTGTGAACCGTGCCACATTTATGAATGAGAGGCTATAAGATGTTTAGGAAACTACACTTCTTTCATTATTCTTAAGTCGTGCCTTAGAGTTTAACTCTATAAAGTCACTCAACTAATACGTCTTTTGTGTCTTGAAGATATGAATACAAGAAGGGCCAACATAAGAAGAATGGAGGGTGACAATGTCGATGAAGAATCTCCTCAAGCTAATCAACCTCCGATTAATCCTTCGGCTATGTCAAATGTGGAGCTGAGGTCTGCTTTAAAAATGTTGGCCCAACCTATGGCGACTCAAGTTAAAGCTTTGACTAATCAAGCTCAAGCGGTGAAGGCTAAAGCTAATAGAGATGTTGGGACACATGTAAACCCTAATATGAATTCCGCGAATTCAAGGTTTAGAGATTTTACTAGAATTAACCCTCCCGAGTTTCATGGCTCCAAAGTGGGAGATGACCCTCAAGAATTTATGGATGAGGTTTACAAAATACTTGATGTCATGGGGGTGACTTCAGTAGAGAAAGCTGAGTTATCCACTTAATAATTAAAAAGTGTTGCTCAAGTATGGTATACTCAATGGAAGAGAAATAGGCCGGTATGAGCGGGTTCAACAGAGTGGGAAAAGTTTAAATCAACATTTCTTAATAGATTTTTCCCCGAGAGTTGAGGGGAATCTTAGGTGGAGGAATTCATTATGAGTATGTAAGAGTATGCCCAAAAATTCACTCAATTGGCCAAGTATGCTCCGACTATGGTGCCCAAGAATGTTGTACGGCAATGCTCCATCATGGCATAGATATCTCAAGGCTTATGGTATACTCTTAACAAATTAAGGCGTCAAAACTCAAGAGAAAGAATAGAGAGGTGAAGAGAGTTAGAACCGGTGATGGGCACTTCTCCATGCTAGGTACGATGGACAAGGTCGACAAAAGTTCAAACAAAGGTTCTTCAACCAAGGTTCCTCAAATGCTTCTACAAGGGTCAACAATGATAAGATGTCTAACCCTAACCCTCAAGGAGGCAATAGTTGTGGATCTTCTATAGCTAGAACTACTTATGCTAAGTGCGGTAAGAAAAATGATGGCAAGTGTCTAGCCGTCTTGGATGTTTGTTATGATTGTGGTAAGAGTGGTCATCAATTGAGGAATTGCCCAACACTTTCGGGTAAGAGAAAAGAGGACAAACAAGCTCCTCTAACCAGTTCAAGCTCCAATGCTCAAAAGCAAAACCGCTTTTATGCTATTTGATCCCGAGGTGACCAAGAGAGCTCTCTGGATGTAGTGACTGGTATGTTAAAAGTCTTTGCTATTGATGTATATGCCTTGTTAAATGCTTGTGCTACTTTGTCCTTTGTGCCACCATTAGGGGCCCTGAAGTTTGAAATACTCCCTGAAGTGTTATTAGAATTTTTTTCAGTTTCTACCCCGGTTGGTGATTCTGTGGTGGCTAAGAATGTTTATAGAAGGTGTCCCATTTCTCTATCTTATAAAGTCACTTTGGTGGATTTACTAGCATTAGACATGTTAGACGTTGATGTGATTTTGGGTATGGATTGGTTGCATCAATGTTATGCCGCTATTGATTGTAGTACTTGGGTGGTTAAATTTCAATTTCTAAATGAGCCAATTTTAGAATGGAAATGGGGAAATTCTATGCCTAGAGGTCAATTTCTGTCCTACCTTAAAGCTAAAAAGATGATCTCAAATGGTTGCTTTTACCATCTTATTAGGGTGAGGGATGTTGAATCTGAAACCCTTCTCTAGATTCGGTTCCGGTAACTAATGAGTTTCTGGAAGTTTTTCCTAATGATTTGTATTGTATTCCTCCCGAGCGAGAAATAGATTTTAGTATTGATATTCTTCTAGATACGCAACCTATCCCTATTCCTCCTTATAGAATGGCTCCAACGAAGTTAAAGGAGTTGAAAGAGCAACTAAAGGATTTGCCACACGGGTTTTATTCAAACGAGTATCTCTCAATGGGGTGCTCTAGTGTTTTTTAAAAAAATAAAGATTGGTCTCTTTGGATGTGCATCGATTATCGTCAATTGAACAAAGCAACCATTAAGAACAAGTATCCCCTTCCAAGAATTTATGACTTATTTGACCAACTTCAAGTGGCTAGTTATTTCTCTAATATTGATATTCGTTCGAGTTATTACCAATTGAGGGTAACAGGGGTTGATATTGCCAAGACGACTATTAGAACCCGGTACGGTCATTTTGAATTTGTGGTTATGTCGTTTGGGTTGACTAATGCTCCGGCGTAATTTATGGACTTGATGAATAGAGTGTTTAGGAAATACCTAGACAAATTTGTGATTCTGTTTATCGATGATATTTTGATCTATTCGAGGAGTGAGAATAACTATGTTGACCATTTGAGAATTGTGTTGCAAGTCCTTAAGGATCAAGAACTTTTTGCAAAGATTAGCAAGTGTGACTTTTGGTTGAGATTCATAGTTTTTCTTTGCCATATTATGTCGAGCAAGGGTATTGAGGTATATCGTAAGAACATGGATGCGGTCTGGAGTTGTCCTAGACCTCTAACTCCTTCTGACATTAGAAGCTTTTTGCGTTTGGCCGGTTACGGTAAGAGGTTTATTGAGGGGTTTTCCTCCATTGCTTCTCCATTGACGGCTTTGATTCTAAAGAAGGCTAAGTTTGAGTGGTCGGAGGCTTGTGAGAAAAGTTTCCAATAATTGAAATATAGACTTACTTCTGCTCTGGTGTTGACCTTACCGGAGGGTACAAATGGTTTTGTGGTGTATTGTGGTGCTTCTAGAGTGGGGTTGGGATGTGTCCTCATGCAAAACGATAAAGTGATTGCCTATGCTTCAAGGCAACTTAAAGTAAATGAGAAGAATTATCCGACCCACGATCTTGAATTTGCAACAATGGTGTTTCCCTTGAAATTATGCAGACATTATTTATATGGGATCCATGTGGATGCTTTCACCGATCACAATAGTCTCCAATATGTCTTTAGTCAGAAGGATTTGAATCTCCAACAAAGAAGGTGGTTAGAACTTTTGATGGACTATGACATGAGTGTCCTTTACCACCCTGACAAAGCTAATGTTGTAGCGGATGCACTTAGTAGATTGTCCATGGTTAGTGTGGCTCATGTAGAGGATGAAAAAAAAAGAATTGGGTATGTGAGGTGCATAGATTGGGCTGACTAGGTGTCCAACTAGTGAATTCCACCAAGGGTGTTGTCATGGTCGATAATGGCTCCGAATTATCCTTTGTGATGGATGTGAAGTCTAAACAAGATCTTGATCTTATATTATTAGAGTTGAAGATTCGGTACTCAAGAAGCCTGCTGAGGCTTTCTCCCAAGGGGTAGTGAGGTGCTTAGTTACCAAGGTCGATTATGTGTTCCGGATGTTGATGGTTTGAAGGAACAAATTTTAGAGGAAGCTCATAGTTCTCGGTATTCTATTCATCCGGGAGTCACCAAGATGTATCGTGATCTACGACAAGTCTATTGGTGGAATGGTATGAAAAGAGATATAGTGGGATTTTAGCCAAATATCCAAATTTTCAACAAGTTAAGGTTGAGCATCAAAGGTCGGGAGGCTCATTACAAGATATACCAATTCCTACTTGGAAGTGGGAAGAGGTGAATATGTATTTTACTGTGGGTTTGCCTCGTACTCGAAAGGAACAGGATTCTATTTGGATCATTATAGATCGGATGACGAAATCAGCCCACTTTATTCCCATCAAGGTTTCTCATTCGGCAAAAGACTATGCCAAGTTGTACACAAGTAGATAGTGGCGTTGCATTGGGTCCCTTTATCTATTATTTCGGATCGGGGCCCTCAACTTACTTCACACTTTTGGAATTCATTCCCAAAAGGGCTTGGTACTAAGGTTAAGCTTAGAACGTCTTTTAATCCCCAAACTGATGGGCAACCGGAGAGTACCATCCAAACATTAGAAGATATGTTGAGGGCATGTGTTATATACTTCAAGGGTAAGTGGGATGACCACTTGACATTGATAGAATTTGCCTACAATAATAGTTATCATTCAGGTATCAGTATGGCTCCTTTTGAAGCCTTGTATGGTAAAAGATGTAGGACTCTGGTTTGTTGGTTTGAAGTAGGTGAAATTTCTCTTATGGGTCTCGACTCGGTTTATGAAACTATTGAGAAAGTTTGGCTCATTATAGAGAGGTTGAGATTGGCTCAAAGTAGACAAAAGTCTTATGCCGATGTGAGATGGTGGGATCTAGAATTTGAAGTTAATGATTAGGTCTATTTGAAAATCTTACCCATCAAGGGTGTGATGAGATTTGTCAAGAAAAGGGAAACTTAGTCCCCGGGATGTAGGCCCCTATCAAATTTTGCAACTTATTGGGAAGGTTTCCTATGAGTTGGATTTGCAAAATGAATCGGCATTAGTTCATCCGGTATTTCATGTTTCTATGCTTAAGAAGTGTATTGGAGATCCGGTATCCATTATTTCCCTAGATGGGTTGGGAGTTGATGAAAGTCTCTCATAAAAGAAGTTCCGGTAGATATCTTATACCGGCAAGTCAAGAGATTGGGAAACAAGGAAATAGCTTCCGTAAAGGTTTTATGGAAAAATCACTTAGTTGAGGGTGCTACTTGGGAGGCTGAGGCCTATATTAAGTCCCGATATCCCTATTACTTTCCTTTTATTTCTATTAAATCTTGAGATAAGTAGTTCCTCTTGAGTTGTAGTGTTTTCGGAGTCATGTGTGTTATATGTGTTTTCCATGATATCTGTATGTTATGCATGTTCTTGAGAAATTCTTATTAAGTAAGAAAATGAGTTTTTATGATTGAATTTCCTCATGTTGTTGTGTGTTGAGTATGTGTTGCCTATTGATTTCGTGAGATGAATTATTGAATGTGCTTTAGTATGGTTTTGAGAGTAATTGCATATTGGCTCTGTAATATCGTGTTGAGCATGCTTTTAATTGGAGAAGGTAGTTCCTCCTATTATTATGAGAAATGTTGAGTTTACATGCATAATGGGTTGTTAGATTTAGTTCCTATTTCCTTGTGTTGCATTTATTATGTTTGAGATGGAATTGATATATGCTTCTTTGAAATGTGCATTATTTTCAGGTTGCATGCATGATAGGCTGCTAGTCTTGAAACTTAACTTCCTTAAGGTGTCTAGACCATATGTCGAGGATGAATGTTCCCAAGGGTGAGCTATTGTAACACCTCAGAAACTAGTAGGCTAAACTAGAGCTAAAATATGAGGGTTAACATCAAGGAAAAAGGGTTGGAGTCAAGGAAGGAGGGCAAGGGACAAAATAGTTGATTAATGCAGCCTCCTTTGACGAATAAACTTCCCCACCTACCACGCCTAACACCACAACTCATGGTCAAGACCACATATCGTGGGATGGCTCATGGAGGGCTAGGAAGTAGCCTTGCCAAAACTGCCTAAAATAGCCTCCCACTTCACGAGCCACTTCAAGATTGTGGTCTAGACCACGTCGGGTGGGAGGGGTCGTGGGAGGGAGTTGATGGTGTGAGGTTTGTGAGAGGTGGATTAGCCACTGCCTCAAGTTCCACGAGAGGGACCACGGCTCGTGGAGCCCCTCATGGGATTGTCTTGTATTTGTAGGATAAAAGGCACATGATGCCAACCCACTGCTTCAAGTCCACGAGTAGGACCATGAATCATTGTCATGACCACGGCTCGTGGGGCCACTTGTGGCACCTGGCAGCTCACTTAAAGTGAGGGGTGTTTTGGGGATTTCCTTTTTTAAGTCCTATTAAAGTGAAGTCATTTTGCTTTATTTTTATACACCTATACAAGTCCTTTTAAGTCAAAATACACCCATTCACCCCATCATTTCCCAAAACCCAAAAATCAAATCTCAAAAGAGTCATCCTCTCCAAATATTTTCTCTCTAGATCTTCTAGGAAGACAAAGAAGATGTTGGAGCTAGGGGGTACCCTTGAGTTGCGACAAGGGTTAGCCACGGAAAACATGTAATATCATCGTAATAACATGATTCACTACTAATTCTATCATAAACAATCAATACCCACTCAATTTGGCAACATACAACATAACCCACAATATTGAAGAAACCCTAACTTGAATTGAGGAAATTCTTCATCAAATTGGGAATTATAGGTGGCTCCAGGGATGGAAGAATCCATGGATCGATAAGCTTATATACCTTGGGTAAAAAACCCTCACAAATCTTGGAAGGTTGGAGGAATTTAACCTAGCTTGATTCTCTTATTCTTCTTCTTGAGTTTTCTAGAGAGTGAATTTTTTAGAAGATGAACTTTGGGATCTTTTGAGTTGGAAATAGTGACTTAATTGGGGTGGTTAAAGGCTTAGAATAGTTTATATAGGTTTACGAAGACCATTCAAAATGACCTCACTTAATAAACACCTGATTAGGAATTTATCAAAGAGACCCTCAATAGGCAGCCTACTCCCAGGCGACACGACAGGCACCACAAGCCGTGGTCCCTTCCATGAGTTGTGGTCCCTTCCACGAGCCGTGGTCCTGCCCGTGGTCCTTGGGCAGTGGCTCGGCCTTCACAAATTGAAGGTACCTTCACGAACCTTCACATGAGCTATGGTCTTGACCACTGGCCGTGAAGTGGCTCGTGAAGGTGAGCCACTTTGAGGCAACTTCAACGGATCTACTTCCTTGCCTTCACCACACCACGAGTCGTGGTCCACACCACTGGCCGTGGTGGTGGTCGTGGATTTGAGGCAGTGTGTCCTAAGCTTGGGGAAACTTTGGCCCTTGGCTTGGGCCTTGCCCCTTGGCCCTTGCCTTGGCCCTTTTTGCCCTCACCCTTAGCCCTCTGATGGTATACTAACTACGGGGTGTTACAACATCTCCCCTTCGGGAAAATTTATCCTCGAATGACGAATCTAAACACCTCTTAAAGGAAATGACCCTAGACTAGCAGCCCATAGTGCATGCAACCCCTCTAAATGCACACAACCAAAGGAGGAAAACTACATCACCTATATCAACATACTCAATGCAATATATAGAAGTAAGAACTACATCTAACAACCCACAATGCATGAAATTCTACATCTACCCATATTCAAGAAGGAACAACCATCTCAAAGGTAAAACATGCACAACATACCCATCTCATGAAGATCTCTAGGCAACTCATACTAGTGCATTACAACATGAGGAAACCAATTCATATAGGTCATTTCTATCAAGACCTAACCTTTTTCATCAACATGCATGCAAGGAAATCATGGCCACACACCTAACCACACAATGACCTTGTTATCTAGCACACTATCTCCCTCTTTGGAGTAAGCCTATAAAAAAATCTTCTAAACATCATTCATACTAAAGACAACTTCAAAGTCCAACATAATAACTCACAAAAGACATGTAATCCAGAATCTACTAAAGCATAAAACACATACCTGCAGCAACATTAGGAGGTCACTCTTGTTCATTTCTAGCTTGAATAAAATAAAACCTATTCTTCATTTGAGCATTCTCATGCGGACCACTAGTGGAAACTTGCTTACCCTCTCTTCTCATAGTCTGTCTTTGGTCAATCTCTCATCTTGTGGACAATTTCACCAAAAATAAAGTAACCCTTTCTACCGGCCAAACATCTACCCTCATATCTCTTCTCAAACCAAGCACAAGTAGGCCATGGGGCCTCATTACTAATTCCTTAAGGCTTAGGGTTAGACACCCTCTACTCCTTATACTTAGAAGCACCTTGTCCGGAAAACCTTTGTCGGTTATTAGAGAGACCATGTCCATCAAACACATCATGAAAGGACTTATCATCTTCCATTGTAGACCACGTTTTCTCCATAGATATCACTTTCTTGAGTTTTGACTACTCAATTTGTTGGGCATACAGTATAAGACGTGACATATCCATATCACCAACAAGAATTGTCATACAACATTCTTGTGCTACTAAGTTGGACACTCTCATCATGAAATTATTGATCTTAGCCCTCGTATCCGCCACTAAAGTTGGGGCATATTTGGATTGTTGAGTAAATTTCAAGGCATACTCCTCGACACTCATGCTACCTTGCTCAAGGTTAATGAACTCTTTCATTTTAGCCTCCATCAACTCCAGGGGAAAGAACCTATCAAGGAATGACAATTTAAACACTTCCCACTCTATCGGACCCGCTCCTAAAGGTCTACTCTCTTTCCATTGATTATACCATATTTTAGCAACACCTTCAATCGGTAAGAGGCCAACTCCACTTTCTTTACCCAAGTCCCCCACCCCCATGATATCAAGCACTTTATAAACCTCATCTATAAACTCCTAAGGATCCTCTTCCACCTTGGACTCTTTAAACTACGGAGGGTTTCATCATTATATTATCCCTCACTCTTAAAGCCGTGGAATTTACATTAGGGTTCACCGAAGCAATCACTTCCCTATTGACTAGAGTCGTCACAGCTTGAGCCAATATTTGGATAGCCTTCGTAAGCTCCACATGAGTCACATTCTACCCTATAGGGTTAATTGGAGCTTGGGGAGAAGCCTCTCGCTCCACATTGCCTTCCTCATCTATCCTAGAATTTGCCCTTGTATTAGCCATACCCTTAAAACCATACGGCACAGATTATGAGAAAGACCTAATAGAGCCAAATCCTTGCACTTCTAGAAACCTATCTTCAAGAATGGAACTCACAAAAAAGTCAAACCCTACATTTGATGAGAATGTAGGAAAGAGTAAGCGTTACAACAAAATGTCCTAAATATGATAGCTAGCATAACATCATAAGAGCATAACATAAAGGTTAGTCAGCATAAGACATATGCCATAATAATAAGAGATACTTCATGAAACAAAAACTAAAAGCATAAGAGACAATAACATAGTCATAGGGATAATCTCCAACATAGGCATACTTAGCATTAGTCAACCTTTAGTCCTTCATATCATAAGAGAACTACTTCTCAAGTAACCTCAAAGCATACTTGTGCAATGCATGAACAAGACCCCATTATCCCATCCACTCTAAGTATCCCCTTTGGTCATCATTATCATACTTACCATATTTGGATCTCATCATTAGCTTATATCTCAAAGACAAGGGAATCTTCACCTTTAGTCCAACATATCAAAGAAGGCAACTATAGAAGCAATTCAAGCTAAGAACATATATCATATAGGCAAATCGCATATTAGAACGTACTTATAATACTTCATTTAATTAAGCTAGTTTCATCATAAACATGCTATTTCAATTAGGGACTGGTCCCTCTTTAGTTATTCTTGTTATTCATGGAAGAGTACTTTTTTACTAGTCCAAGACAAGTCATTACTCAGAAATGGTTATAAATAACCTATTCAAGGCTACCAAGGAAAAGTACTATTACTCAATCCAAGCTAAGCATACAACATTCAAGAGAAATGCCACATAAGTATCTTAAAGTCATACTTGTTTAATGCATGGATACGACCTCATAATCCTACCTATACTAAGTACCACTTTAGGCTATCATATTTACATGATTACTAGTTATCATTTCTAGGCTACCAAGGAATAGCACCCTACTAGTCTAGACGAAGATAACATGTAATACTCACCACTAGGGACTAGACAAGCTACCATGTAATAGTTACCTCATTGGACTAGACAAGCTACCATGTACTAGTCACCTCATTGGACTAGACAAGCTACCATGTACTAGTCAACGGATTGTACTAGACAAGCAACAAAAGGAATAACCCCCTACTAGGCTATATCATACTACCATGGAAGGCATACTATCATGCAAGTCCAATCTATACAAGGAAGTGTATTATTTTACCATCCTAGCTACCCATTAAGTAGTTTGGCCTAACCAAGTGATGCTACCATGCAAGCATTCCATGAACACTAGTTCAAGCTACCCTTAGGAAGTGTGTGATTTTTCAATCTAAGGCTACCAAGAGATCTTGTACTTAAGCTACCATGAGATAGGCTTATTTTACCAAGTCAAGCTATTCGTGAAGGGATCTTATGTCACAACTTCAAGATATTCTAGTCTAACATGCTTTGATTCATTTTAGATGAGCAAACCTTTCAACCTAGAATCAATCTTTGTAAGAGAACCTTTTATCTCCTAGCATATTCATCCCTTAGTATGTATCTGAGAATATCCTTTCAACAACACAACAACATAACAACATATCATAATCAAAGTGTTCATAAGGCATTTACATAAGTTCTATACGAACATGCCTAATCTCATACTTTCATAATCCAGGTCATGTGGTAGCCCTTCCACAATAACTCTATCTAAAAGTCTACCATTATCATACACGCTACATTCTTAAGCAATTCTAGTCATATATCATCAATAAGTTCAATATCAAGCTTTGCTGGTCATGATCCATCATATATACTTTAGTCTAATTCAATTAATGTATAGTGGCTTATATTCTTGAACTATTACGATACATGCAATTAATTCTAGAAGATCACCCATGAATCCCCACTTTCCCTTCACAAGGCATAAACCCACATTACCTCAATTCATCAATTAGACTAGGGTTAGCCATGGAAAACATGTAATATCATCATATTAACATGATTAACTACTAATTAAATCATAAAAAAATCAATAACCACTAAATTGGGTCAACATACAGCATAACCCACAACATTGAAGAAACCCTAACTTGAATTGGGGAAATTCTTCATCAAATTGGGGAACTGTAGGGGGCTCCATGGATGGAAGAATACAAGGATGAATAAGCTAACATACCTTGGATAATAGGCTCTCGCAAATCTTGGAAGGTTGGAGGAGTTTAACCTAGCATGATTCTCTTCTTCTTCTTCTTGAGTTTTCTAGAGAGAGAATTATTAAGGAGAAGAACATTGGGATCTTATGGTGTTTTGGAAATAGTGACTTAATTGGGATGGTTAAAGGCTTAAAATAGTTTATATAGATGTACCAAGACCATTGTAAACAACCTCACTTATTTACCACCGAATTGGGAATTAATCAAAGAGTCCCTCACTGGGCAGCCTATTCTTGGCACCACGTCAGGCTCCAAGAGATATGGTCCCTTTCACAAGCTGTGGTCCTGCCCGTGGTCCTTGGGAAGTAGTTTGGCCTTGGTGTATTGGCCTTCACAAATTTAAGGAACCTTCACGATCCTTCTCACAAGTCGTGGTCTTGACCACTGGTCTTGGAGTGGCTTCTGAAGGTGAGACACTTTGAGGAAGCTTTAAGGGAGCTACGGCCTTGCCTGCACGGACCACGCCACTTGCCATGGTCCACACCACTGGCCGTGGTGGTGGTCGTGGAGTTGAGGCAGTGTGTTCAAAGCTTGGGGCAGCCTTGGCCCTTGGCACTTGCCCCCTTCCTTGGCTCTTATTGCTATTACCCTTATCCCTAGATGGTCTACTAACTACGAGGTAATACAGAATATCATGAACTATGGGATTCTGACAAGATATGCTCCCTCAAGTCATTAACATTAGGAACACATAAACGACCTTGATATTTAAGCACCCCATAATCCGTTTGGGTTAAAGCCTCTACAAACTGTTTAAGCATTGCTTCCGTTAATTCAACAAACATCGGATCAAGACCTTGCTTGGCTTTAACATCCGCCGCAAAAGACGATTCCAACTCATTGTGAACCATAAAACCATATTTAGTAGAGTCTAATTACTAACTGAACACCCAACTAGACTAATCTAGGAACATCTCGAACCAGTTCCTTATTATCATCCTCAATATGGGCAACACTACCCATAGATAATCGGCTAAGAGAATCAACCACCACATTCATCTTTCCAGGGTTATAGAGAACACTCATATCATAATCCTTCGATAGCTCAAGCCATCTCCTTTGGTGAAGATTCAGATATTTCTGATTAAATATAAATTGCGAACTCTTGTTGTCTGTAAAAACATCTACATGAACGCCATACAAATAGTGCCTCCAAATTTTTAAGGAAAAAACAATTGCTGCCAGTTCAAGGCCAAGGGTAGGATAATTATTATTATGAGTGTAAAGTTACCTTGAGGCATAAAAAAAAACCACAAAACCATCAATCCGTTTCGGTAAAGTCAACATCGGAGCGAAAATAAGTCTATCCTTCAATTCCTAAACGCTCTGGTCACATGCATTGGACCATATGATCTTAGCCTTCTTTTGGATCAATGATGTCAATGGAGAAGCAAGAAAACAAAACCCCTCAACAAACAATCTGTACAAACTAGCGAAACCCAAGAAATTTCTAATATCCGAAGGGGATAGAAGTCTAGGCCAACTCTTAACCAGATCCCTCTTCTTAAAATCTACCTTGAAACCTTTGCTTGAAACAACATGACAATGAAAATCTACGGACCTTAGCCAAAATTCACATTTGCTAAACTTTGCAGAGAGGTGTTGGTCCTTAAGAATTTGCAACACAATCCTTAAATGGTTGATGTGATCATCCTCACTTCTTGAATAAATCATCTATCATCAATGAACACAATAACAAACATGTCAAGGTATTATATAAACACCCTATTCATGAAATCCATAAAAGTCATTGCAGCGTTAGTCAAACCAAAAGACATCACTAGAAACTTATAATGACCATACCAAGTTCGGAAGGTCATCTTTAGAATGTCATCTTCCTTTACCCTTAATTGGTGATAAACCGACTGACGGTCAATCTTGGGAAATTAACTTGCCCCTTGAAGTTAGTCAAACAACTCATTTATCCTTGGGAGAGGATACTTATTCTTAACGGTAACCTTATTCAATTGTCGGTAGTCAATACACATACGGAGGGAACCATCTTTCTTTCTAACAAACAAAATTGGAGCACCCCATGGAGAGATACTTGGTCGGACACAACCCTTATCCAACAAATCTTTCAATTGCTCTCTCACCTCCTTTAATTCTGCCAAAGCCATTTTGTAAAGAGGAATAGAAATAGGTTGCGTATCTGGGAGTAAGTCAATACCGAAGTCTATTTCCCTTTCAAGAGGAATACTAGATAAATAATCTGGGAACACTTTCAGAAACTCAATCAAAATGATGTCCGACTCAAGAGTAGGGGTTTTAAAATCTCCATCTCCCACCCCTAACTAGATGGTATACGCAGCCCTTAGGGATCATTATTCTAGCTCTAAAACAAGAGACAAGTTGACCCTTAGGCATAAAATTTCCCCCTTTTCACTCTAGTATAGGTTCATTTGTAAACTGAAACTTGACTACACGCGTTTTACAATCCATAAAAGCATTATATGAGTGCAGCCAATCCATACCAACGATAACATAAAAATCCACCATATCAAGCTTTACCAAATCAACAAAAGTAACTGTATGGGACAAGGAGACGAGACCCTTTATATAGACCCTCTTAGCCACAATAGAATCAATGATAAATTGAGACAAAAAAGGTTCTAACAACACATCCAGAATAATATCAAACCTAATAGCCACATATGGCGCCAGTAAAGATAAGGTAGCACCGTGATCTAGTAAATCATAATTATCAAGTAGAAAGACTTTCAACATACCGGTAAGTACGTCAGGAGAACCTTCTTGATTATCATGAGTCAGAATTGCATAAAATCTATTTTTCTTGGGAGGATTAGAAACCGAACCACTAGGACCAGATGAAGGATTAGGTTGAGCTCGTCTATGACTATTTCTCTCATTCTTGGCAATTGGAGGGAAATCCCTTATCTTGTGGTCCACCTTACCACAACTAAAATAAGCATTGGAATTGGCTAGACATTTACCCTCATGCTTCCTTCCACACTTAGCACAAGTAGGCAATAAAGACCCACTACCATTTCCTCCTTGATGCTTAGGGTTAGACACCCTATCTTTGTTGAACTTACAAGGAGCATTGGATGAACCTTACCAGGAAACCTTTGTCGAAAGTTAGAACTACCATGCTCATCAGACCTTGAATGTGACAAATTACCATCATCAGTTTTACCCCTCTTTGTCTCCCTATACTTTTACTTAAGTTTCTCCACTTCAATTTGTTTAAAATGAACCATGAGATGAGAGATATACATATCATTAACAAGCTTGGCGGTATGACATTCCATAACCACCATTTCGGACACACCGGAAGTGAACTTGCTCATCCTGACCTAGGAATGGCAATCATTTTAGGAGCATATCAAAACAATTCTGTGAACTTTAAAGCGTATTCTTTCACGCTTATGCTCCCTTGACTAAGATTATTGAATTCATGCACCCTTACCTCCCCCATTTCAAGGGAAAAAAATAATAAAGCAAAGCAACCTTAAACTTTTCCCAATTGAGAGTACCCATATCTTTCGGTCTCCCCTCTTTCCATTGGTTGAACACAATTTGAGCAACACCCTTAACTTGATAAGCGGCCAATTCCACCTTTTCCACCTGTATCACCCTTATGATTACCAACACCTTATAAACTTCATCAATGAACTCTTGAGGATCTTCCTTAAATATTGCACCATTGAACTATGGAGGATTCATTTTAGTAAATTCCCTTACTCTATATGTCGTCGTACCAACATTTGGGTTCATGGGAACCGCAACATGCCAATTGGCTTGGGCCGTCATGGCTTGGGCTAGTACTTGAAAAACAGCCCTAAACTCAGCATTAGTGACTTGTTCGGTCAAAGGGTCGATCAAAACATGAAGAGCTTAAGGAGGAGCTTCTTGTTCCACATTCTCCCTCACATTCCTTCTAGCATAAGCTCTTTGAGTAGACATATCCTGCAGCGCTTCACACTTACGAACAAGACTCTACTAAACATGGGTTACGAGACATTCTATGACCTTTCTAAACCTTGTGTTCTGATACCAGGTTTGTCACTACCCAAGGTAGCCTCTAGGTGTAACATGATGTACAATACTCTGAGAGGCCTCATACAAGAAACTTAAATTTTAGCATACAAGATCATAGAATGAAAGAGATTAATAGACATTTCAATTTATCAAAGTTTTATAAAGCATAGCAGAAATCTAAACATTGTCTCAAGCCATATAGTATAAGAATGAATCTTGGAGAAGACGGTACATCATGTTCCAAAACTGAATGTAAGGAAAGTCTGAAAATGATAAATTCCTGGTCCTGGAAGCATGAGGACTCACCAAAGCATGAAATCTCCTCTATGAACTCTAGCCATTAAACTAGGAACTCTGATTGTCTAAGCCTATATTTGGGGAAATGTAGGCAAGACTATGCATTAGTACATAGTATGTAACAAGTATGAAAGCCATGCATAAAACATATAAAGACATGCTTAGAAGATATACTTTCATGAAATGTACTTACCAAGCTAAAACATGAGATAAGGAGTTAGAAAACATGAGTCATAAAAACATCGTCAATGCACATAGTCATCATCTTAAATATGTATGAGATACTTCCTTGAAGTAACTTTAGTTCATCATAGCTCGCTTGTGGGAAGTAGCCTTAACCGACATATAAGACCATGAGAGCTATCATCGTGGAATCCGGTGTCACCCATACAAAAATGAGTTATCCTACTTTCCAAGGTATGGACCGTGAACTTCTATCTTATGTTGATCCACTAGCTAATGTGTATCTAAAAGATAAGATGTTGGCACATAGTTTATGGGACATGGGTAATCGCCACTTGTCCACTCAATAATAAGCTTAACTTCCATGTAATGGTTCTTATTCATATTCATCCTAGCTCTTAAAGGAACATGGGTAATCGCCTTTTGTTCTTACATCATATGAAATGGGTAATCACCTTTTGTCTTTCAATTAGAGGGCATGGGTAATCACCTTTTGCCTCATCATTAGAATAGCTCCTTTTCATTAGTTCATTTTGGTGAGAAAGCCTTTCAATCCCAAAAACCCTTATTATGTGAGAAAACCTTTCATAAATCATTCTTTCATGTGTATATGAGAAATCCTTTCAACAACACAATAATAACAACATCATTGATAGTTCAAGAGAACATGCTTAGCTCCAGTGTCCCATCTTTCATAATTAAAATCCCAAATTACATCATAATAACTTGAAAAACATGGGTATTACATGGGTTCACTGCCCGTCAAGGGGTCCGTAAAGGGTTCCATGGCTCAGTTATAGGCTGGTGACCTCCCACTTGGACCTTTTTCTAGACTTATTCATTTTAGGGTGTTATTGGTTGTTTCCCCTTGAGATTTGGGAGTCAAAAGTACTTGAATTCATCAATCCTCATCAAAGAAACATGAGTGTGAAGGAGTATGCTTTGAAGTTCACACAATTGTCTAGGTTGCTCCTACTTTAGTTGTCGATCCTAGAGCAATGATGAATAAGTTCATTTTGGGAGTGTCTGAGTAGTAGTCAAAGAATGTCATACCATCATGATCGTCAATGATATGGACATTTCTCGTCTAATGGTTCATGCTCAATAAATAAAAAAAGAGAAACTTAAAGGAAGATCTAGGGAGACAAAGAAGGCAAGGATCAGTGATGGTAACTTCTCAAATTAAAGGTCTGATGGACATGGTCGTTCTATATTCCGACAAAGGCTTTTCGCTCAACGTTCCTCCAATGCTTCTCCTAGGTTCAACAACAAATAGGATGTCTAACCCTAAATCATAAGGAGCAAATGGTGGTGGATTTTCATCATCTACTTTTGCTAGATGTGGAAGGAAGCATGAGCGTAAATTCTTAACTGATACAAATTGTTTCTTTGGTTGTGGTAAGAGTGGTCATAAAATAAGGGATTGTCAATCACTAAGGTCCTTGTCGGTGACTATGATCGACGCAAAGGTCTTTTTTGGCGAGTCTACTTGATGACAGTTTTTTCGTCAGTAAGTGTTAATAATGCTGAAGTAATATTCACTGAATATTTTTTATGTTCAAGTGTTTACCGGTGAGTACATGGACTGTGGCTGTTCTCCACGAGAGCCGATTGATATTTTCTGCATGATAATCTTGATACTTGTGTTTGGTATGCTTGATTTGTCATGACCCAGGGGTACCCCCTAAGGAATCCACAACGAAGCCACTTAGCATATCATAACATAAGCAATATAACAATAAGACTAAAAATGTATTTCAAGTCAAGTCTAAATTTTTCATTCAAAGAAAAGTGGAAGGCTAGACTCTAAGTCTGAACGTAGCCATCTATTACAATATTCGAACAAAGCCCATACAACATAATCCTAAAAAGGAATACAAGAAAAAAACTACAATGAGATAACATATGTCCTCGAATCATGAGGAATCACCAACAAGCTAGGAGAATAAGCAAATCCAAGCTTTTAGCCACAACGATGATCACCTTGAGAACCAGACACTTCACTTGAGGAAAATGTAGGAAAAGTAGGAGTTGGTACAAAAATGCACTATGTATGATAGCCATGCGTAGGAAAAATTGAAAACATGCTAAAAGGAACAGTTTAGTTGAATGCATGCAAACTTACTAAGTTCGAACATCATCATGAAGATAGTGGAAAAGCATAAGCCATAAGCATGGTCAACATATAGATGATCATAACATAAGAGAACATATCATAAATACGCTCAAAGAATACTTGTGCAATGCATGAATAAGACACCATAAATCTCACCCATGCTAAGTAAAGCTCATTATGTAACCATAATTCATATTTCATATTCGTGTTATCTTAGTGGGATTAAGCCTAACCCACATGAGACCATGTGAGCTATACATAGAATCCAGTGACTCCCACACCGAAAAGGGTTGCTCTACTTGCCTAAGGTAGAACCATAGTCTTAGTTTGGGTGGATCCACTAGCTAAATACCTCTGAGGGCATATTGTTTATGGGATAAAGAGATTGCTACTAGAAACCAGTCTCTACGAATGGGAGAGCATCCATCTCATGAGACCTTTTCTAGGAACCTGACCTCTACTAGCAGGAGAGCTTCCATCTAATTGTCAATATCCACTCGGTGCTAAGCATTAATTCCCACGTAGTATATAAAGTCTTGACTCAAGTTCATATTCATGGAAGAATGTCTTGAAACTCAATCCAATATAATTTATAAGACAGAACATTAGATCATGCGTGAGAATAACCTTTCACCGTCCATGTCAACACACAGATTCAATAGGTGAGAAAGCCTTTCAACCATGGATTCATCATATTGTGAGAAAACCTTTCGCATCATATAAGAATCATACATAAGTGTGCATATGAGAATAGACTTTCAAAAATACAACAACTAGATCATAATCATATTCACTTTACTCTCAAAGTGTTCTTAAAGCATATATTAAACTTCATAATTCATTCATAATATCATAACTTGCCTTTTAAGGATCAAAGCTCATATTGAATCAACACATAGAGAATTCACTAAATTATACATAGATATTAACATACTTCAAGTAACCCAATTACTACAGGTGTAATCTCATAATATCCTTCTTTCATCCACAAATTCACATCACAAGATCATAATTTGGGAATAAGGGGATTTCATGGGTTCTTGGTAATTTCAACATATAAACCATAATAAATAATTAATTCAATGATAATATAAAGTAATTCAAGCATTAGATTCATATTTGAAAGGAACCCATGGTTTTGGAATCAAACCCTAGCTTTTGGGGATTTCTATCTTTGAAATTGGGGTTTTGAAGGGCCTCCATGGATGAAGGCTATCCATGGAGGAAGAGATATCATACCTTAGCAATGAAATACAATGAATTTGAGAAGAAAACATTGCTCCTTGAACCCTAGCTCCACCTTCCGTCTTCTTCTTCCTTGAATTTCTAGAGAGAGAATTTTCTTTTGAGAGGATGAAGTTTTGGGACTTGTTCTAGGTTTAATAAATAAAGTGGTAATTGATTTAGTTTAGTGAATTAAAGTCCTTATATAGGTGATCTAATTTAGCCTAAAATGGCCTCACTTAGTTATTAATTAAAACCAAAAAACCCCAAAGTGCCCTTAACTTAACTTCCAAAATGAATTTTCCAGGTCCCACCCACACCCCTCACCGACGGACCGTGGTTGGACCCACGGCTAGTGCTGGTGAAGCGTGGGTCAGGGTTCAGAAGGTCTAATTTTAGGCCTTGACCTACGGCCCCTCATAGACGAACCGTGGTTGGACCCATGACCCGTACTGGTGAAGCACAGGTCAAGGTTCAGAGAACCTAACTTGTAGGTTCAACCTACGGTCCCTCACCCACAAGCGTGGACTGACCAAATAGGGTGTGGGTCCCCTTCCTTGGTCACTGTTTAGGCAATTTTCTAGGGCCCTCCTCAAGGACCCATGGTTGGTCCTTGGCAGTTACGTGTATGCCTCTAACCCTCATGTTAAGTTGTAGTTTAGCCTACTAGCTTCCGTGGAGTTATTCCTTATTCCTATTTTTTTCTATTCGAGAGACAAAGACATTGACACTTTTATTATCTTTGAAACTCAATATTATTATTCTAGATAGGTTTTGGGTGAATTTTAGACTGACTATGTTTTCCCATGTTTTCTTTATTATTCATTTATTTTTGTATTTCTTTCATATTTTGTTTTTAAACTTACTTTTCCTGGTGGGATTAGATAAGTATCATCATGTCCATTTTACGATTGTGTCCAATGGTATCATAGCCCCATATTCATAGGTCTCATGTGTGTACGAGCAAAGTCTAAGTAGACTCTCGAGGATCTATATACAGAAAGTTGTGCTTATTTTTTAGAGGCTATGAAGGTTGTTTGGAAAAATCATTTTTATTTGTTCTTTCTTATTATGTGTGGTTACTTTTTCTATTAGTAAGTTGTCAGGTGTTATTTTTGTAGATGTCAAGGACTAGAGGTTCTAATTTTGGTGGAAGGGGGAGGTAGTCCCCGAGGCACTTGTTCCGATCCAAGATTTGGGTAAGGGTAGGGCCCGAGCTATAGGACATGCTCATTGAGTAGGAATAGTCATAGGTCATGCCCGTGCACTGTTACAAGCCAAGGGCCATGCTAGAGAGGTCTCCCCTGAGCCACGGGTTGAGATTTGTTAGAAACAAGTTCATTCTGATTATTGTAGAGGCTCTGTGTTTTGGGATACTTTGTTGAGAATGTTTGGTGTGTTAGAGAGGTTCTCTCAAGGTGTTGTGATAGGCACACGATATGGTTTTCATATAAGAGTGAATGTATATACATCCTGGAAACATCAAGCTCTAGTAATTCATAATATGGTGGGTCAACCACATGTGGTCCCCAAATCGGCCCTTGGTGTACTGGTTGGTCGTGAAGTAATCCTGATAGCGGACAATAACCATCGATGTGAGAGGTTTTAGAAGTGGAAACTACCTAGTTTAAGGGTTTGAGGATAAAAAATGTTCTACTTCTTGACTTTATTCCATGATATGCTAGATGTAGTAGGTATGGTCGATACCCGTGGTGTTCTCTTTGTGACACTCTAACTCCAGAGACCCGCTAGAGAGTGATGGAGGACATATATGAGGTCCATGCTAGCTATATCTCCTCTAGAAGAGTGGAATATGTTCTTCAATGCTTCTAAGGATTACTTCATTCCTTAAAGCATTAGGGAGGACAATCGTTTTAGATTTGAGGACTTGATTTAGTGTAGATTGTCATTCACATGGTATAAGTTATGTTTCAGCAAGTTATCTAGGCATGATATGGCTTCGGTTACAGATTAGGCACAGATAGGTTGCGTGTACATTAGGGGGCTAACTTACTCCGNTTAGATTTGAGGACTTGATTTAGTGTAGATTGTCATTCACATGGTATAAGTTATGTTTCAGCAAGTTATCTAGGCATGATATGGCTTCGGTTACAGATTAGGCACAGATAGGTTGCGTGTACGTTAGGGGGCTAACTAACTCCGTCAGATCCTAAGTGTTTTAATTAGCCAGAGAGGGGTTGACTTCTAGTCCATCGTGAGTATCGCTAAGGAGTTGTAGTTGATGATTAAAAGAAGTTAGGGCACCCCAAGAGGTCTTGATTATCTAGTCAGTTTTATGGGGGATCATCTGGAAGCAAAGGTTCACATAGAGGTGGTAGTTATTTCCAGCATCACACGTTTCTTCATTCCTTAATGGAAGCTAAGAGTAATCAAACATCCAGAGGGTTTTATAGCTCTTGCCGAGAATTCAATAGTGGTTAATCTGGTTTATCATAGAAGTCAGCCATACTAAGGTCTTGTTTATGATGTAGGGATTAAGGTCACGTGATAAGGTAGTTCTCCTTGCAAACTTATTCAAGACTCCAACATAGTTATACAATTGTCCAGCTACAGGGTCAATACATCAGGCTAGGGTTCGAGGTAGAGGTCAGTCAAGTAGAGGAAGCAAAGCTTTTGGTAGTGAAGCTACAACTCAGTAGAAATGAGTTTTGAGGTTCTACTAAATCGGGAGATTGCCGATATGAGTTTTGAGGTCAGTCAACCTTTCTTCATATTGATGACATATTTTATTAGCTTCAAGGAACATCATTGATTTGAGGTTCGTATATCATCGATTGAAGAATAGGGCATCGGATATCCCTAAGACAACTTTATGGACTTGTTATAGGCACTATGAGGTTCTTGTGATGTCTTCTAGTTTGATTAAGGCCCCTCCAATGTTCATGGATTTAATTAATTGGGTTTTTCGACAATATATGGATTCCTTTTGGATAGTCATTATTGGTGATATCTTGGTGTACTTTAAGACAGAGGAATAGCATGATCGACATCTGATGATTGTGAACTACAAGATGAGGGATAAGAAATTGTATGCCAAGCTCTCGAAGTGTAACTTTTGGCTAGATTATATTGCATTTCAAGAACATGTAATGTCCAAAGAGGTTACTCGAGTGGATCCAACCAAGATTGAGGTAGTTGGAGGTTTGATGCGGCCTATTTTAGTTACAGAGATTCCGAGTTTTTTAAGTATAGCAGGGTATTACATACGGTTTTTTAAGAGCTTAACCACCATTGCATACCCTTTGACCATATTGACCCGACAGAGTTGAGCTTCTAGTAATCTGATTAGTGCAAGGAGAGCTTTCAAAACTACAAGACCTTATTGACTTCCGCTCCAATTTTGAATCTACCTGGTAAGGGTGTGGACTTTACCATTTATAGTGATGCTTCACTTTTACGACCTAAAGTAGAACCTAAGCTTAATATAGCATATAGAACCTTGAGAGGCCTTACACAAGCCACTTTCCATACATGTCACGACATAGGGGTACCCTCTAGACGTAACATGGCGTACTTGACTCCAAAGGTGTCTCATAAAACCATTAGTATAATCATAACATAAGATGCTAGAAAAGTACGGGAAAGTTTTAAACTACTTTAAAACCATACAATCGAAAACATTTTCATAAGCAAGCGGATGTCTTTACTAAAACTTTGTCTCAAACCATCTATTAAAACTCTTGAATAAAAGGCTTGGGACGCAGCCCACATAAATATCCAAAACATAAGGAAATGACATAAAGGAAACATAAGGGGTTTGTCATCGAAGCTATGAGGACTCACGAATTTTTCAACTCTTCTTGCACCTTAGAAACCCAGCCTCCAAAGCAACTCAGTCTCTAAAATCCTACATTTGATTAGAATGTGGGCAATATGCATTACTACAAATTGTACCAAGTATGAAATCTAGTACAACATCATAAGAGCATCTCAAAATAGTTAGTCAACATGAGACATAAGCATAAGAGTTAATAACATAGTCATAACATAATCTCCAACATAAGCATCATATAATCACAAGTCAACATAAGACATAATAATTGAGCATAGGAGATAATTCATAATCGTATAAGCATAATTGACTCTTAGTCATCTATACCATAATAGAAACATTTTCAAGTAACCTCAAAAGCATACAAGTGGAAAGCAAGAATAGCATCCCATAATACCACCCAAGCCAAGTATCTCTTTTTTATCATCTTAATCATAGTCTATAAGCATGGTTAAGTCTTAAGTCTTCCTACCATAAAGGCACCATAGTCCTGACACACTTGTGAAATGCATGAAAGGCATCCCATACTACCCTTCACACCAATCATAGCCTTGAAGTCATCTAAGTCATACTCACCCTCCTTTGGTCTCATTATTAGATTAACTCTTATAACTAAGGGAATATCTCACCTTTAGTCAACTATAGCAAGGAAGGCAACTGTGGCACAATCCTATCTCAACTCATTCCTCTAGTAACCCTAAGCCATACCTGTGCAATGCAATCATAGCATCCCATGATACTAATCAAGCTAAGTACCACTTTAGGGTCCTCTTACTATTGCTTCTAGGTTTGGAACCTAGTTCCTCTCTTTAACTTTAGAACACTAGGAGGTAATCTCTTCCACACATCTAAGTTCATTATTAGGTTGAACCCAAATAGATACTCATTTTAGTATGTCTAAGTTACTTACTCAAATGGACCCTCTGACCCTACCTTAAGCATGTCTAAGTCCACTTACATTCTTGAACACTATGAGGGACTTCATTAAGTAAGTCTTAGTTCTTATGCTTTAGAACAGTAAGAGGTGCTTTTTTAAGCATGTCTTAGTTCATTGGATATGGATATTGATACTAGGAACCTTGACTCAAGTCACGTGAAGGCTCACATCTCATGAGACCTAACTTTGGGAAAACCCACACTCTACTACATAAGAGCTCCCCCTTTAACTTGGATACTCCTCACATCAACTAGGTGTGGTTCTCCTTTCTTCTTAGACCCCGGACCCTCCCTTGTGTGACACTCCATCTCATCTTCAATATCCACTTGAGGCCAAGCATACACCCCAAGATTCACTAATAAAAATTGGTCCTACAGCAACGATTCTTTTGGCAACGGTTCAAATATCGTTGCCATAGAGGTCTTATTGCAACGGTTTCACCCATTGCAAAAGATACATGACGATACTGGCATATCATATTTTCCAAACCATTGCAATTAAGAAAATACCGTTGCCATAGAGTTGGTAGTGCAATGATTGTGCCCAACCGTTGCAATAGATTAGATATAGCAACAATATGTATATCTATTGCAACGCTTAGTTTTTCTGTCATTATTTTTCTCCAATTTCACTAAACCGCGTGTTAAAAGATTTACCAATATAAGATTTTTCTTTCCCTAAAATTAACAGATACAAAAAGAATAAATATTCCAGTAAAAAACCTTCAGTTCTCTTCATCGATGTCATTAGTATAAAAAAATCCCTAAAGAATTTTCTAAACAGCGGTGTAATTTTTCGATCGGCGTATCCATTCATTAGTTCTTTAAATACTTTTGGCAAGCATCGTGTTTTTCAGTTCAAAGCACCATTGTCAGTTTTTTCCTGCACTAGATAGTTGTTTCAATCCCTAAAATCGCTGGTGTGAGTTAGAATGCTAAAACTCCAAAATTTTGTTGCCCGATTCACTACACGACTTCTCAAAGCCATAAGTTTAGGTGATCTTGCCTATTTTCTCATGTATGTTTTGGATCTAGCTCTTAATTTTAGGTTATCCTCTTTGAACTATGAATTCACTTTGGTTAATTATTTGAACAACAGACATTTAATAGTTTGTGGAAGAAGACATTGAATATTATTGAGGGTACATTCTTATTTCTTAAAATTATTTAGTTTTTTTATGTTCATATAGATTTTCAATTAAATATTTAGCCTGCGTTAAGTTGATGCATCTAAGAAAATATCAATACACTATTGTTTATATGTTTGAACTTTGGCTTTCTATTGTAAAGTTTTTTTCAATTTTACATGTATTAAGATAGAAATCTGCCATGAATGAGTAGTGTTTTGATGTAAATTTGAGAAATTTATTATAATATCTAACTGTTGGTTGGTGTTGTGATATGATCATGAACTTACGAGTTGAGATAGTTTTGCAAAAACATGATTCAAATTTAATAGGTATTTTTGTTATAGATGAGCATATAAAATGAGAAATTAAAATTAGAATTGCTACAGCCGAGTAGCATTAGAACTGTTTCGAGGATTTGTTTTAGAACACTTTGGACAAACTGTTTTAAAATCGATAATTCAAGTTTATGTTGTAAGTGGAAGAAAAGAAGGTGATTATAAACTTTATATTGTTAAATTTATTAAAGATTGCAATTTTGTTCTTCTGATGCTTCAGTTCTTGGGATATTTAAGTTGGGAGAAAAAAGATTACAGAAAAGAAAAGAAAAGAGTATTAACAGAACGTTACTTAGAATGTCATTTTGGCAGAAGCAATCTGGAAAATTCAAAGTTACATGTCTTCGACCTAGTACTAGTTCTAGTCGTGGGATAGATCTAAATCCATACACATCATGATATAAAAGCTTAGCTTTGGAAAAGTTTAAAAGACAAGAATTTTGTTCTTTTTGATTCTTATGGTTTTCTTTAAAAAAGAAGAATTTATTTGAGAATTTGGCATGAGCTGAGCAAAAACAATGGTTGACTCTATGTTAATCGTTACCTTATTTTTCCTAACCATAATTTTCTTTGGGATTTTCTTGTGTTAGATAGAATTTTAATGGATATTCGTGATAAAAGTTGGATGAATTGCCTAAGACGGACAGATGAATATATTAGTGGAGTGAACAATTTTCTTGATAAGGCATTTGAACGAGCTTCTCAAGGAAATGAGATATTATGCCCTTGCAAAAAGTGCATTAATCGATATTGGCATCATAGAAATGTGGTGGAGGATCACTTGGTTGTTGACAGATTCGTTGATGGTTACACTAAATGGGTTTTTCAAGGAGAAGTTCTTCTGCAAGAAATACACTTCAACCAATCAATGATGATAAAGGTTCGAATTTGCGAGATGATATTGATGAGCTACTTCATGATACATTTAGAAATGTGGAAGCTAAATCGGGGAATGGAGACAGAGTGGGAGAGGGATTATCTGAAGATGCAAAGAAATATTTAAAATTATTGGAGGATGGAAAACAACCGTTATATCCGGAGTGTGAAAATTTTACCAAATTGAGTTTCATCATTCGATTATACTTGTTTATAACCTTGCATGGGTTGAGTAATGAAGCATTTTGAGACTTGTTAGAATTGTTAAGAGAGGCTTTTTCCTTTGCTCAGATACCATATTCTTTCAAAAAGGCTAAAAAGGTGATACAAGATTTGTGTCTTAACTATGAAAAAATACACGCAAGCCCAAATGATTGGTTGTTATTCTGGAAGGACAATGAGAAAGAAGATAACTGCTTTATATGTGGGTGTTCTAGATGGAAAAATATTGGTGCTTCCTGATGCTTATCGTGACCAACGACACTATCCTACGGTATGAGTGTCTACGATCGTTGATAATATAGTAACTCAACCAAGGGTTGGGTTCGTGTCCCAAGGGAGTGATTTTGAAAATATGCAGTCAACTAGAATTTTGTTATAATAAGTCGTAGCTAAAGAGATTTGCGAATAAAAACATTATAAATCAATGGGGGACACAAAAGTGTCAAATATCGATTGGGGGTTTTGTCACAAAAACAGATAAAAACAATAAATGCAAAGGAAAATCAAGTATGGGGGGAGATTCTTGGGGTTTGACCGTAATACAAATAAATCTAGATTGTTGGGTACAAGCTTTCGATAGAAAATTTGCAGATTAATAGTGACTAGGCTAAGCTTTAAATGGAAATAAGTACTCTTTCAAGCAAGTTACCCCGTTTGAAATGGGTTTCCATCGGACACCCACTTGCCACATGAAGACCAGCCTACGCCTTACCCTACTGACTCTCTCGAGCTAAGTATTAGGATATGGGACTAGGGCTCACCCTCTCGGGCTGAACCTCATGTCAACCAACTCCTTAGGCCATCAATCTAGCGATCTTGGTTTCACAACCTCTCTCTCTCTCGCAAGCCAAAAACATATAGACGGTTTTGTATTTGCAACTACAAACCCATTAAATTAACCCATAACCACTAGGTAAAATCACCATTAAACCACATTTAAACATTTAATTAGCAAGACCCAACAACAATATTAACTCATATTTGCTGAATCACACCCCAAGAATGGGATTTTTAGCCACACATCAAGAAATAGAAAATTATGCCTTCAATGATGTTGAAATCAAATAGGTATAGAGAAATAAGTCTTGATTTAGGCAAAGAAAGAAGAATCAAGGAGATCCACTTCCAATTATGGAAAGATGAAACCATTTCTTCTTCAAGTCTTCAAAACCCTCTCAAACTTGAGAGAAAATAAGAGTTACAAAATAAAATATCTAATTGTGAGTATTCTAATGAAGCTTTATAATTAAGACTAACATAGGTCTAGTATATATAGCGTTCAGAATTAATGTTGTAGCAGATCATTCGGTGAAGTTAGTGGGAATAGCCGATCAACTCGGCGATTCGCCCATCGTCTAGTTCATCGCCTTCCTTGCTTGCCTACAACATCTCTACATTCTGGACCATTGGACGGTATAGTACTACTTCGCGGAACTGTTCGGTGACATGCCGACTACTCCTTTTCACCGCCAACTTGATCCTCTTCCTTCAGGGCTCAACGCACTGGAACAAAAGGTGGAGTAAGGCTTTTTAGCGATTCACCAAGTGGACTTGGAGATTCTCTGGCATCCATTTCTTCACTCTTTTTAACCTTTTTGTTCCTTTTTGCGACAGAGTGTCCATGCTTTCCATAAATCTTCAAATACCTGAAACTTAAGAGTTTTTATAAGATATTGGGATAAAAGAGGCATTTGACGACACTAATTCTATTAAAATAAGGCCCTAAATGAGTCCAATTTGAGGACTCATCAACACCCCAACTTAAACTTTTTCTTGTCCTCAAGTAAAACCTAAGTTCAGTAGTTCAAATAGGATGTTTCAAATAGTGTTATACCAGACTCAATCATGAACATACACAACAAGATTTAAACTACTTATGCAAAGATCAATTGTGTACTCAAAGATTCAAGTTATGACACACCATTACCAAAGATTCTCATGCTCACAATACTTGCTTCAAATGCAAGTTAAAGCTCAACAGTAGTATCTGAATGCCCTCACACAAAGAATGATTCCATATTCACAAACAAAAATCTATTCATTTAAAGATCAAGAAACATATGCAACACTCCCACTCAAAAAATAACAACACAATGCATGCTTTCACCCATAGGTTTGCCCATACTTTCCAATTAACTTTTGGTTTGGCTTACTCAAGATCAAAAAGGTATTTTCAAGGCTTGTAATGGGGCTGAGTGCAAAGGTATGGTCATTTTAGGCCTTGTGACTTTCATACTCATGAAATGTGATGCTCTCAATATATCCTTATCTCTTCCTTCATCACATTTTCTTCTAGTGCTTATAAGTCATCCTTTTATTCACTTCCATTGATTGCTTGGATACCTAATTTCTTTTGCACTTTTATTCACAACTTTAATTTTCATTATCTTTTGTCTTGCTTTTCCTTTTTTTTTCTTTTTTTACATGGAGGTTTCCATTTCTTTAGAAACACCATGGGGTAAAGAGATTTTTCTTGCACTTCTTCACTTTCCCTTTTTCTTTTTCACTTGCCTAAGTTGGCTATTCACTAAGCACATATCTCGAGAATTATAGGTAGTGGACAATGAAATACTTAGGTTTCATCAAGTTTCTTCCAAAGAAGGAAAGGCTCAAGGGGTGTTCAAAAGAGTTTCACTCACTCATGGGTAGGCCACAAAAGAGGTATATGTCAAATTAGTTCACAGTCTCAAAAGTTACCCAAGATCATCTCAAGAACAAGCCTTATTTAATTAATCAGACTAACGTGGTAAATTCTAGGG
This sequence comes from Solanum stenotomum, assembly GCF_019186545.1. Lineage (NCBI taxonomy): Eukaryota > Viridiplantae > Streptophyta > Magnoliopsida > Solanales > Solanaceae > Solanum > Solanum stenotomum. The sequence continues at coordinate 51,183,549 of NC_064284.1, forward strand.
GTATTCATGCATAGTTCAAAGTAAGCTCATCACACAAGGCATCGACACTAAAGTCAAACAAGACTCCACATTTTCGCTAGTGTGCAACGGTTATCACAAGAGAATCAATTCGATACATGGCTAATCACAAAGAGATGCAAAGAGTTCACATATTGTCTATGCAATTTCATTTGTTCTCGCCGTAGCTGCACATTTATGTTTGTTCGATTGAGAGAACTATTCAAGTCATCACTATTGATCGAAACCGAGACTTTAATTTGTACAAGAACATTCACTTTGAACAAGAGGAGGCGAAATTTTTTGAAAAATGATAATTTTTCGGAAGGGTCAAAATTATTTTTCAATTAAACCCAAAAGAGAGCCATAAGCTCAAACAATAGCAAAGGAGTTTAAAGAACGCTATTAAAAATAGACAACCCAAATGTACACCCAAAAACAAGTATCCTAAACAAGAAGAACAAAGTGAGCCTCACCCCACCACAAATAAAAAACATTTTTCCTCCAAGCACTAATTATCGACTACAATACTAAAGGCAAGCAATAATCTAGAAAATAATGACTTGATGTGAAGTTGAGAAGTTTAAAAGAAGGGAAAGTGGGAAAATTTGAAAATTCTTAGATTTTTGGCACTCTATAACTGTTCAGTTCTTGTCCATATGTGATGTTAGTCAACTCGACGACCCACTCAACGGTCCGGCGAGTAATCATTTATCCCTACCTTTCTTCAAAATCTTCAATTTTCTAGGGTTGAGATCGGTGGTCTGCATCCAGATCGCCAAGCAGGTTGGCGATACACCGAGCTGTTTTTTGAGTTTGCCGAGTTTTATAACCTCTGTACAACTCTTGTATTGAGTCAAACGATAAATCCAATTGGGCTCGCCGACCTATTGCAAAAATTCAATGCGCAAAAAGATACAATGGAAAGAGATGTTATAGTGAACATCATTGCACAACTTCACCGTCTAAATCCAGGATTAACACTTGATCCTAATATACTAAGATTCAATGTTGGTTCACCCGGAAACAGGGCTGCTCTTCAACTAATCAATCCTCCATCTGTTGGCTGTAACAATCAAGGTTAGTTCTTTTACTTCTTCTTCTTCCTCCTGTACCACTATTTTCTTCCCTCTCTGTCCAAGATTTTGTACTTCTCATATTCTATCTTGAACAACACGATCATGATTCGTGTACGTCACTATTTATTGTTTGCTAGTTAGAACTAGCTAGATTGGGCAAAATTCCTAAATACTGAGAAGGGCCTGCACTACACCTATTCAGAACCTTACTAAGTGTTTGTCTTGACCAATATCCCATGGCAGACCTGGGAAGGTGACCCACAAGGGTATAATCGTGATACATTTAAGGTTAAATTCAAAATCTATAACCCAATTTTAAAGTATTAATGGTTTGTTAAAAAGTATGTGTGGTCCTACTTGCATAACTGTATACCATTTTCATCTCTTCCTCCTATGTAACCAGTTGTGCTTCTGATATCGTTATTGAACTCTTAATATCTAAATATTGAATTGTTAATGTCTCAGTATTTAATTGATTTATTGCTTGAGTATTGACCTGCCAAAGTATTGAATTGCTTTCAGAGTAGTAAACTGATTTGTTGCCCGAATATTAACATGCATGAGTATTGAATTGTTGCCAAGTATTGACCTTCCTGACTATTGAATTGTTGCCTGAGTATTGAATTGTTTCCCGAGTAGTAAATTGATTTGTTGCTCGAGTATTGACCCGTATGAGTATTGAATTATTGTTGAGTATTGACCTGCCTAACTATTGAACTATTGCGTGAGTATTGAATTGTTGCCTAGTATTGACTTGCTGACTACTGAACTGTTGCCTGAGTATTGAATTGTTTCCTGAGTAGTAAATTGGTTTGTTGCCCGAGTATTGACCTGCCTGAGTATTGAATTGTTGTCGAGCATTGACCTGCCTACTATTGAACTATTGCCTGAGTATTGAATTGTTTCCTGAGTAGTAAACTAATTTGTTGCCCGAGTATTGACCTACCTGAGTATTGAATTGGTTCCGAGTATTCACCTGCATGACTATTGAATTGTTGCCTCAGTATTGAATTGCTAGAATACTGAACTTTTGCCTAAACATCTAACCTGTATACGAGGCTTCCATAAGCAACTGGACCTTTGCACAATATTAGCCACTTTATGCTCTTTAATCCTAGTTTCAAGTACACACATTTTCTCTATTTTATGTTTCTATAGAAAGAGTCTGAGTATTGAACTGTTAATGTCTGAGTACTGATCAACTGTTAATATCTGAGTATTCTAAGTATTGATCTGCTCTGTTTCTTAAGTATGAAATTTTCTGTAAGTTGCACAGGTTACACTCGCCATCATTAATCTCCAAATTTTGCATATTTCTTCAATTTTGCATTTACTCGGTTGACGTAATTGTATTTTCTTTAGCACATAATGTTTCCTATTTAAATGTGAGCACTACTTACTCATGGCAGGTCCCATATTTACATTGTCTCTTAAAAGTGTGAATAGCTATGTTGTTAGGAGCAATGTTACATTAGATGTCTAGGGATATCAATGATACCAATGTAGTTGTAAAGCAAGTTTTTGGGAAGACACTAATCAGCAAGCCTCAAAACTCCTCAATGAAGTTCGTTGTAAGCTGCCTATTAAGACGTGAACATTAATTATGATTTTTGTTTTACTTTTATAAGTTAGAAGAGATATTTTCTTTGGGGACAGAGTTGCATTAAAATGTTAAGAATGGAGTGGAGTTAGATATTTTGCAGGGATGCGGCGGGTTAGAATCGTAGGATTTCTTCCGTAGCATGTAATCATTTTATGGTTCTTTTAGAATACAATTCTATTTTTCCTACTGTCCTGCCTTGCTATTGTTGTAGCCAACCTTTAAAACATCACTACATCAAGTAGTTGTGAGGGAATTTGTTGCATATAATGATCTAGTGCCAACTGCTATATGTTTTAGTGAGCCAAAAAACCTATCTCCTCCTAGTGAGTGAAAGAGTAAAAAATAAACTGCCAGTTTTTGTTTTACATAACATCTAAATAATTAAGTTAGTAGGTACACAATAAGATGAAATAGGAATTTTTTGCCGATCATGAAGAAAGTAATATGGTTATTGTCTCCTTCTTAAAGTTACGTGTTACTTTCTGCCACCTTCTTAAAGTTACTGTTAATAATTTGTTTGATTGAGGTTCTTACTTATTATCAAACGGATATAACTTTATGCAAATTCGTTTTTGTAGGTATCGAAAATGAAGAAAGGGGAGAAGATCATAGCAATGAAGATGATTTTGACCTTAGTTAAGAAGATTTTTGAATTTTTGATTGATGTTCTAATATTCATTGCCCTACCAAACATTTAAAAACTTATATTGTAACTTATTAGTAGTCATGTAAAACCTAACGAATCATTTGGGTTTGAACATATGTTTTGCTTTTAGGGATATATATTACCCTATCTCTTGTTAGATATTTTGAATTATGAATGTTCATAAAACTTTTTGGAAGGACAACTAATTATATATGCATATTGTATTATAAGTTATTATAAATATATTAATAGTGTCTTATAACTAAGATTACTATTTCATATAGATCATTGCAATATCTTGTTAGAACCGTACGATGAATAGATAAAATATGCAATTGCAATTGAACAGGAAACCGTTGCAATAGGTTAAACAATTGTTGCAATAGAATTGAAAATCATTGATTTATTATAAAGAAAATAACTGTTGCAATATATATTCTATGGCAACGCTTATAAACCGTTGCATTTACCAACTATTTCCGTCGCATCAGAAGTATGGCAAAACAGTTGATATAGGAGTCCCCATGGCAACGCATGTTTTACAACCGTTGCAATAGCTCTATGACCACGCGAGCTAATGTAACACATGAAAAACCGTTGCGCTAGATCTACGTCAATGGTTTGTCTATCTACAGCAACGGTTTTCTCCACGTTGCCATAGGCCTGTTTTCCAGTAGTTGATTTTTTTGTTAAGCCTTGCTTAACTCTCATAACTCATGGAAGGATGCCCTTGACAACCAATCCATGTTCAAGTGATTCTATCACTTCATACTTTCAACCATTCATAAGGTAGATTAGGTGAGTATAGGCCTTTCACCACAATTGTACCTATTAGACTTCTACTTCTCTTTTAGACTTTACTCTCAAAGCATTAGTACTTTTATTTCATCACATTGGCTTTACTATCAAAACCCTAGTGATTAATCTTCATGACTATGATTCTTCACTCTTGATAATTCTACAACATCAAAGCATAATATGAACCTAAGTTACAAGGCATTCAATCACATTATTCATTACTAGGTAATTCTAGCCAGATTTTACCTTAAAGGTTCAATTCCAAGTTCACAAATCAAGATCAATCATATTGAATAAGGTCTAGTTCAATTCATGATTTCATATTCCCATTTTTGAATAATTTCTATACATGATAACAAATCTAGAAGATCTATCAAGAATCATCAATTTATCATCAAAAGACATAAACTCACATACTTTGATTTCGAGGGTTAATCATGGAATCCACCTAAATTCTTCATATTATCATGAATCAACACTAAATTAATCATATCTAAGTATTATCTAACCAATTGGAATCATACCCATCTAAAACCCACACATTGGAAGTAACCCTAGCTTAGATTGGGGTTCTTCTTCACAAATTAGGGGAAATACTAGGGGACTCTATGGGTGGAAGAACCCATAGATGATAAGCTAAACATACCTTAATCAACGCCCTAGCAGAAGCCTTTAGCAATGGAACCTTTGTTCTTGACCTTAGGTTCAACCTCTAGCTTCTTATTCAATGGAGGTTTTTCTAGAGAGAAAAATATTTGAAAGAGGAGTGATTTGGGGTTTCGATTTGGGTCTTGTGAGAAGTGACCTAAAATTGCGTGCCCAAGACTTAAAATACCTTAAATAGATGAATAAAACACATATAAAATGACCCCAACTTAAAACTAGTCGAATTCGAATTTACTAAACTAATCCTCACTAGGAAGCCCCTTGCGAGGGGCTTCCTAGTTCACGAGCCGTCAAGGGCACCACGACCCGTGGTGGTGCCCGTGGTCCCTTGACCACTGGCTCCCCTCAACATGCCAAACTCCCTCACCACTAAGACATGACCACGAGCCTTCCCACGAGCCGTGGTCATGACCACTGGCCATGAAGTGCCTCCTGGTCCCTTGGACAGTAGCCAAACCTTAAAGCTTCTCATTTCCCACAAGGTTAAGGGGTCTCCACGGACCGTCGTCAAGACCACTGGTTGTGAAGGTGGTCGTGAACCCCTTGGGCAGTAGCTTGCCAAGGTTGGGCAGCCTTGGCCCTTTGGCTTAGGCTTGCCCTTTTGGATTGGCACTTGCCAGTCCCATGCTCAACCAAACTCTAAATGGTCTTTTAAGCTATGGGGTCTAATATGTACCTTGACGTTCAACTACTAAACCCCTCATTCCAAGCACGTAAAGTCTCATCTGCGACTCTAATTCACACACCTCAAACCTTAGAACCCTAGCTTGAGGCTCTAGTTCAACCTACTAATTTTACGGTTCGTTACAATACCTCATACAAGATAATAGAATAATGATTACCAAAGAATCATTTGAATATAGTTTGACAAAAGCGAAAGTCTAACATACTCTCAAAGTAATCTAATACATCATAAGGTAAGTGATTGGGACGTAACCCATACATCACATACAGATTCTCAACAAAAATATAGAAAAGCAATAAATAAAAGTCTTGGTCCTTGGAGCATGAGGACTGACAAGTCTTCAAAGCCTTTGAAGAATGAAGTAGCCACGAGTATGAGATGTAGGAGTGTTAGACCTTATATTAGTGAAACAATGTAGACATAAGTATGTTTTAGTACATGGAATGTACAAAGAATGAGGCAATATGCTTAAACATAGGCATGATAACATAAATGACTTAAAACGAGTAGGCATGATCAGAATGAAACATTTAATAGCTTTAAAGAATAGATGACATGAAAATCATTAAAACGTGGTCCAATACATTAACATAAAAGACATAAGAAAAGATTTGAAGAAAACATAATCCTATTTTAGGATATTAGCTTTAACCTAAAGTAAGGTCCTGAGAGTTATATCATGGAATCATGTATATCCCTCATACAGAAAGAAGGGGAAACTACTTGCCAAGGTAGAATCCGTACATATCATTATTTGCTAAAGTGGATCCACTAGCTAGGTCATTTAAGACGTCCCATAGGGCCACGTAGTTTTGGACTAGAGGTTGGTACTAGAGACTACCCTTTTTAGTCTCCACCTCAAAGTCCTCTCGGAGCTAAGTCTATATCCCAACATAATAGATAAAAGTCAATTATCAATTAACATAGGAAAGACAATTGTCAATACCAATCCACACTTTTGATATAAAAACATAAAATAGTTTCTACAACATATTTCAACAGGGATGAGAAAAGCTTTTACCAATGTGAATTCATCTGTGAGAAATACCTTTCACAATCATAATCTTCATAAACTCATAATTCATAATTTATGGGTTCATCATAGGATCATGGTTGAAAAGCATAAATTAGGCAAAGGTAAGTGTAACTTAAACTAAATATTATAGATTAACATCAAATAATGCATTAGAAGACTAAATCAATCATAATAAAATGAAAACCTCATTTCTTGAACAAGATGATATATTCAACCCTTAGAAATCATCTTTCTAGCTTTAAGACAAGAAACAAACTGACTCTTACGCATAGAATTTCCCCCTTTCCACTAAAGGACAGTCTCATTAGGAAATTAAATTTGATTACTTAAGTTCTGCAATCAAAAGAAGTATAACAAGAATGGAGAAATCCATAACAAGAATAACATCGAAATCTAAAATACCATGCTCCACAAGATCAACATGAGTGACTGTATGGGACAATGATATGGGACAATTTTTGTAGACTCCCTTAGCCACAATAGATTCACCAAAAGGTTTAGAGATAGAAAAATGGTCTATCATCATATTTAGAAGAATATCAAACCTCATACCCGCATATGGCTTCATGAAAGACAAGGTAGCACCGAGATCAAGCAAAGCATAAATATAAAGATGATAGACATTCAACATATTGGTAACCACATCGGGAGAACATTCTTGCTCATGACGAGTTTTAAGTGCATAGAATCAGTTTGTCTTTGGAGCACATGAACGTAAACCACCCGGAACAACTTTCCTACCATCCATTCCTTTGTCATTTCTAGATGGGCGTTCCCTCAAGCAGTGACCAATCTTACCAAAACAAAAATAATCATATGTACCCATCAAACATTTTTCTCAGAACACTCTTGCAACTCTTTTGGCATGCAAGAACTGAAGATCCATTTCAACTACCATTTTCTACTTGATGATTAGGGTTAGACAACTTATACTTGTTGAACTGAGGAGCCGGAGCATTGGAGGAACCTTAAACGAAAAACCTTTGTCAAAACATAGAATGACAATATCCATCGGACCTTGAATGTGAAAAGTCTCCGTCAGTAGTGTTTGACCTCTTTGCCTCCCTAGATTTCTTCTTTAGATTTTCCTCTTCAATTGTTTGAGTATGAATCATTACGTGAGAAATGTCCATTTCTTGAATATGCATGTCGGTACGACATTCATTAACTGCCATCTGGGACACTCCCAAAAAAACTTGCTCATCATTTCCCTAGGATTGGCAACCATAGTAGAAACATATCTAGACAATTGTGTGAACTTGAAAGCACACTCCTTCACACTCATATTTCCTTGGAAAAGTTTAATGAATTCTAGTACCTTTGTCTTCCTCGTGTCAAGGGGAAAGAACCCATCAAGGAAATTAGCCTTAAAATTTTCCCAATCAGGAGGTCTACATCGACTACCCTCTCTTCCATCCATTGATTGAACCAAACTTGAGAAATACCCTTAATTTTGTAAGGAGACATTCCGCCAATTCCACCTTTTCCACCGGCGCCACTCACATGATCATTCAACAACTTACATACCTCAACAATAAACTCTTGACGATCTTCCACAATCTTGGAACTATAAAACTCCAGGGGATTCATCCTCACTCTAGTTATTATTGTTCCCACATTTGGATTCATGGGAACCACAACCTTCCTAAAGGCTTGAACCGTCATGGCTAGGGCCAACACTTGAAAAGCAACCCTAAACTCTATATTAGTAACTTATTTGGCTAAAGGGTCAGCCAAACCTTGTGGAGCTTCTTGAGGAGATTTTCATTACACATTCTCATTCACATTCCTCCTAACATAAGCTCTTCGAGAGGCCATATCCCGAAAAAGATCAGATAAGGATTAGGAGAGAGACATATAGAGTTAGACTGTATCACACGACTTCAGAATAATGAAAGAAGTGGAATTTTCTAAACATCTTATAGCCTCTTATTCATAAATTTGGCACGTTTCACACTCATGAACTCTACTCTACTCGACGTGGCTTATGAGATATCCTAGGACCTTTCTAAACATTGTGCTCTAAATAATAAGTTTTTTACGACTAAAAGTGGACCCTAGGCGTAATCATGGTGTATAGAACCCCGATAGGCCCTACACAAGCCACTTAACATACATCATACAAGAAAATATAATAAAGAGTTTAAAAGAAACATTTCAATATAGTTTGAGAAAAGCTAAAGTCTAACATAAGTATCAAAGACATTTAATACATCATAAGGAAACTGAAGTGATACAACTCATACATCACATACGAAGTCTGAAAAGAAATATAGAAAAGCAACAAAAGATTTTTTGGTCCTCATATCATGAGGAATCGACAATTCTACAAAGCCTATGAAGAATCAACTAGCAACGAGTATGGGAGGTAGGAGTGTCAGACCCTACATTAGTGAAACAATGTAGGCACAAGTATGCTCTAGTACATAGAATGTACTACGTATGAGGAAATATGCACAACCGTAGGCATGATAAAATAAATGACTTAAAAAGAGTAAGCATGATCATAATAAAACCTTTAAAATATTTAAATAAGAGATGACATAAAAATAATGAAAACATGATCAAGTACAGTAATATAAAGGAAATAATTAAAAGTTTTGAAGAAAACATAATCATTTTGTGGGATATAAGTCTTAATCGATACCATGATAGCTATATCTTGTAATTCGATATATCCCTCATACCAGAAAAATGGAAACTACTTCCCAAGGTAGAATACGTACATAGAATCATTTGCTAAAGTGGATTCCCTAGCAAGGTCATATAAGACATCCTACGGGAGCACATAGTTTTGGACTAGAGGTTACTACTAGAGACTACCCTATTTAAAACTCCACCTCAAAGCCCTCCCATGCTTAGTCTAAATCCCAACATAATAGAAAAAGTATAATTATCAATAACATAGGAAAGGCAATAATCAATATCAATATACACTTTTGAAATCAAAACATAGAATAGCTCTTTAAACATAATTAAACATGGATGAGTAAACCTTCACAAATGTGAATTCATTTGTGAGAAATACCTTTCACAATCATGATCATTATAGTAAGTGGGAAATCCTTTCACAATAATACCAATACTTTCCTTTCAAACCATCATCAATTCATTTACAATAACTTCATGAAAACATGCATATCTTCATAAACTCATAATTCGTAGTTCTGGGTTTCATTATAGGATCAAGGTTGAAAAGAATAAAATAGGCATGGGTAACTATAATTTCAACTAAACACCATAGATTAAAAACAAATAATGCATTAGAAGACTTAATCATTCATGATCAATCATATTTAAAACAACGGGAGCACATAGTTTTGGACTAGAGGTTACTACTAGAGACTACCCCATTTAAAACTCCACCTCAAAGCCCTCCCATGCTTAGTCTAAATCCCAACATAATAGAAAAAGTATAATTATCAATAACATAGGAAAGGCGATAATCAATACCAATATACACTTTTGAAATCAAAACATAGAATAGCTCTTTAAACATAATTAAACATGGATGATTAAACCTTCACAAATGTGAATTCATTTGTGAGAAATACCTTTCACAATCATGATCATTATAGTAAGTGGGAAATCCTTTCACAATAATACCAATACTTTCCTTTCAAACCATCATCAATTCATTTACAATAACTTCATGAAAACATGCATATCTTCATAAACTCATAATTCGTAGTTCTGAGGTTCATTATAGGATCAAGGTTGAAAAGAATAAAATAGGCATGGGTAACTATAATTTCAACTAAACATCAAAGATTAAAAACAAATAATGCATTAGAAGACTTAATCATTCATGATCAATCATAATTGGATGAAACCCACATATATTAAATAGAAACCCTAATTTGATCAATTGGATATTATATTTGGGGAATTTAAATCTTTATGGACCCCATGGAAGAAGGTCTCCATGGGTGAATACACACATACCTTGATTCTACAGTTTGACCCACCCATGGTCTGTACTGCTCAATTGTAGACCAATTATTGGGACCATGATTTCTCCTATCTTTTTATTGAACGTGTGTACGGTTCATAGGTCTTTTTACGGTCCCTAGAAACCAACTTTGACCATCAAAATTTAACTAAATTTGGGACTCACCTATGAAACCTATCTACGACTCGTACAATAGTTGACGGACCATCCTAGTGAAAAGTAAAAATGTTACTGGGAATTTTTTAAAAAAATATTATTTTCCCACTTCCTACCGTTGCCATATATGGCCCATAGAAGTTTCTACAATCCGTACATGAGAACCATAAACACAACCTGCAACCCAAAAGTTTATTTTCTCCCTTTTACAAATTCCAATGTGTTACATTCAATAGTCGGTTTGGGTGGTGTTCTGATGCTGAAAAGGATTGTGATTACCGATGATTCTAGATAGATGAAAGCTCGTGAGAAGTACTGACCTAGTCATGACTTAGAGTTGGTGGTCGTAGTCTCTGTGCTTAAGTTATGGCGGCATCATCTATATGGGGTTCATTGTGAGGTCTTCACGGATCATTGAAGTCTTCAATACATATTCAGCTAGAGGGATATCACTTGAGGTAGTAGAAAAAGGCTAGAGTTATTGAAGGAATATGACATCACCATCTTGTATCATCTGAGGAAGGACAATGTTGTGGTTGATGCTTTGAGAATGAAGACTTCTAGTATAAGGAGTCTTGCCATTGTCAATTTTTAGGAGAGACCATTGGCTAGATAATTTCAAAGATTAGGAAACAATCATGTCCGATTGTAGATTTCTTAGGATTGTGGTGGTATGATTGCTTTCTAGAAGCCAGGTCTTCCTTAGTTGAGCAGATTCATGAGTGCCAATTTGATAATAACAAGTTATATCGCATATGAGACAAATTGTTGAGAGGAGAAGCCAAGGAGTTTGTCCTTGATCCTAATGGTGTCTTGAGAATTGGAGGTAAGATTTGTGTGTTCAAGGTGGGTGAGTTGATTAGATTCATTCTTGAGAAGGCTCATTGTTCTTGATATTCCATTCATCCAGGAGCAACAAAGATTTATCAGGATCTGAGTCAGCATTACGGGTGGTGTGGCATAAAGAGGGATATTTCATACTTTATTTGTAGGTTCTTGACTTGCCAATAGGCCAAGTCTGAGCACTAGTGTAACACCTAAGATTTGGGAAACACTACAAATAGGTCAAGTGGGAAACTCACAAGCCCAAAAAGTGGACCATGGAACCCTCCAGGAAGACTAGACAGTCTGTGAAGGGGCTCGTGGTAGGTTTCCAGAACCTGTCCCATGCAGGCAGCACTTTGACGGACTCTAAGAGGGCCTATAGTGAGGTTGACAGACCATCAAAGTGGACGTCAAGGGGGCAAATGAGAAGGGGTTCTCCCCTAGTCACTAGTTAAGGATCACGGGCGTCAAAATGGCCCGTGAAGTTATCTGTGAAGGGTTTTCATTTGTCATAGAGTCTAGGGTTTCAAAGATCATATATCTTTTAGCACAAAATGAATTAGGTTGGCCATGAAATATCAAAATGAATGATCTTTGAGTCTTCTTTCCAATGCCACCGTGTTTGCCTAATTCCAAGCTCAGAGTAAAAAGTGAAGCCCAAAATAGTGGATCCCTGTTGGATAGAAATTCCTTACGACTTATTTTACTGGCCTTGGTAGTGCATGACGAGCCATTAAGGCCTCTTTGATGCCAATTTGGCAGTTTTTTCTTAAGGAATTTTGGGTCTTTTTCCCAATTATTATAACTCAATACTATGCCATTTTTCCTTCTATCCAAAGCCCTATATAATTTAAACACCCAAATCACCCAAACTCACTTCATTCTCTTAAATTTCCAAAAGTTGATAAAGCTTCTCCTCTCATATATTTCTCTCTCTAGAAGTAGAAGAAGGAAGCTAGGTTTTCAAGACAAGTCTCCGATTCAACCATTAAAGTCAAGCTTTTGGCATTAAGGTATGATAGTATTCACCTATGGAGTCCATTCCTTCACAGGATCCCTAAATTCTCCAATTTTGTAAAGCTAGAATCTCCAATTGAAGTTAGTGGTTTCTTCCATGTCATGGGTTCCTTTCAATGTTGATTTAATTGATTGTTTTATGAATTTTATGCATGAATTGAAGTAATTGAATGTTTTTAAGTTGATTTCTCATGAACTCATGCATAACCCATGTTTTATAAGTGATGGTGATTAATGTCTTGAACTATGAACGATGAACGTATGAAAATATTCATGTCCTCTCTTTATGAAATTGATGTAAAGGAATTTGAAGATGTGTTGACTTTGAAAATATGATGAAGCTTAATAATTATTGAAAATATATGTTTTATGAAAGTAATGTTCATGACTCAAGAAATCTTATGGATGAAGCTATCTATATGTTCTATGAAGCTCGGCCACATGACATGAATGACATCTAAATTTTCCCTCAATGCTTGGCGGTCTACTTTCCTAAATTATGTCTTGATTAGTATGGTATCTTGATATGCCTTCAATGATTATAGATCATGATTTTAAAACTATTTCAATTAGTATTAGGGCATCTCTAGCATGAAGTGAATGACTATGGGCCTTAAAAGCTATTATGATAAGATCATAAATGGTGAAAACTTTTCTCACGCATGGTATAAGGAGCTATCCTATGATAAGATAAGTGGAAACCACCCATTTCTCTTAATTATAAGGAAAGTTAACATTAAGCACTATTCCATGGGATTTTTGCTTAGCACTGAGTGGACAAGCAGTGACCACCCATGCCCCATACCTTTGTGCCTCCATAGGATGATTATCTAGATAGACATTAGCTAGTGGATCCATCTAAGCTAGAAGTTCATGGTTTTACCATTGCAAGTAGGACACCCCTTTTCGGTGTGGGCAGACACCTGATTCCATGTTATAGCTTGCATGATCTTATATATCGGTTAAGGCCACTTCCCACAACAATAATAAACAAAGGTTACTTCAAGAAGTATCTCACATATGTTCAAAGATGATTTTACTTGCATTGATCATTATTACAATTTATATTTTCTAACTTCTTATCTTATGTCTGAACTTGATCTTTGCATATCACGAGAATGTCTTTCTAGCATGATTTCATATTGTTATGCATTGCTATCATACTTAGTACATTTTTGTACTAACGCATACTCTTGCACATTATTTCACTAATCTAGGGTCCAATGCTCCTATCTTTCATCTTCGTGACTAATGATCTATTAGTAGAAGATTGAAGATTTATGAGTCCTCATGTTCCGAGGTATTGTATGGAAGATGGTGTACATCCCCTATTGGTGTTTTAATCGACTAAGTTGGACTCTTTAGATACGACGTATGTAGATATTCTATGGAAAAGGTTTGTATGACTCAAGGTAGACAATTAACAACTTAGAGTTGACAGAAGAGTTATCCTGATGGGATAGTTCTAGCCTTAGTGTTTATGGTGATTGACCATGTTTGTCTCCTAGAATAACCCGTGAAGAGTTTGATGCAGTTCCGAAATATTGTCTTAGCCCTAGATTCATTGTCCTTTTTCAAATTTTGAGCCAAGTGGGAAAGGTAGAATATAAGTTGGCCTTGCCTCCTAGCTTGTCAGCTTTGCCTATTGTGTTTCATTTCTTCATGTTTCGGAAGTACGGGCCGGATGTATCCACTTTCTCTTGATTTGGTTGTGTTTGGTCCAGACTTGTCCTTTGAGGAGGAGCCTAGCTATCTTGAATAGGCAGGTCTTAAAGATTAAAATCAAAGATATTTCTTCAATGAAAGTGTAGTGAAAGAATTGTTAATTTGGTAAGGTGTCTTGGGAGACAGAGTCTCACATCTATGCAATCTATCCTCAGCCTTTTGAGGCTTCAGGTACTTTCTTTCACTTTATGATCAAGGATTAACATGGTTGTTAGTGCTAGATAATGTAATGACTGGGCTTGTTAGTTTTAGAAATTTTCATAAAATTACCATTTTACTGCTCTCTATATTGACCCCATGTCATTTCTGAATAGATTTTGAAATTGGTTTTATGTTTTCAGCGAAAAGTTGTGAATTGTTAAGTTTTGAAAGGCAAAATTTGTTAAAAACTGGGTCTTAGTGTCTTTTGGAGCTTCGAGTCACGGAATAGAAATATGTTGATTCCATACATCTGGAAATATGTAAATTGTTCTAAAGGGGTTCTCATTTTCTGATTTGATGTCTTTTTTAGGAATTGAGGTCCTAAGTTGGAATTTCTTGAGAATTTAGAGTTTGGGTCAACTTTGGTCTACAATGGGGGATCAGATTCTCAGGTCATATTTCCAACAGTTGTGTTGTATTCAGGGGATGATTTTTGGCCTACAAGAGGTCTTGGTCGAATTTTAAGAGGTTTTGAGATTGTGTTGGCCTTTTTAGGCATTACGTTTATGTCTTGTGACTTTCATCGCTTTGTGGTCAAGCGGACCTCATAATTGTGTTTTGATGGTTCCATTTAGTATGAAAAGTTGAGTTTAGTCAAGTTGCATATTTTTGTTCTATAAGAAAGATTTTGAACAAAACATAAAGGACCTTCCAAAGTTTTGAGAGTTGGTTGGTTTATCTAATACCTTGTGTGCCTCACGTTAGCGAGAGGCAGGTTGATTTCGCTAGGTGTCAGCTCCCTTACCTTTACGTTTTTGAGTACCTAGCCACTTTTGGGACTTCACTTTAGTGAAGGTTGGGTCGCAAAAGCAAGAGGTCCAGTTTTTGCTGGGTTCACTTATGGGATCCCATGAGCCACGATTGCAATGGTTGCGTAAGCGACCCTAGTTTAATGAAAGTGAGACCTAAGAGGATTTATGTTTGAATTTTTGGGGTTTCTCCCATTTTGAGTTTTGGAAAGCCCTTGGAGGGGATTTTAAAGAGGGATCATGTGCTAAATATTGTGGATAAGTGTTTGTAACCCTTAATATTCAATTCCCTGCGATCATTTGTGGATTTATATCAAAAATCAAAACTTGAGATTTTTGATTGGTAAATTGGCAAGGTTACATGAACTTGAGTTTTTTTTAAAAATGATGATTATGGGTTGAATACTACTGTATATTTGAAATGGTTTTCACTGATGCATTCCACAACTTTTGGGTAACATTTTTATGTATAAATTTCCTAATTTATTCTTCATTTTCATAATCTGGGTTTTGAGTCGATTTGATTGATTTATTCAAATTTCTTGATATGGTTGTTGTTAGTCCCCATATCTCATTGTGAATACTTGTCTTACTAATATTGTGTTGATTTGGACATTGTTCAAAAGGGGAACACTAAAGTCATTCATTGATTTTTAAATTAATTACGACAACTGAACAACTAAACTTTTGTTAAGGCTTGAAGATTCTTGAACTCTCTTTCTTTTATATGTTTGGGAGTAATGAGAATGAGGTGATGGGTTAATTGGTCAAATTAGATAACTTAATTATATAGACAGGGTTAATGAAAAAGGCAATGTGTCGATGATAGTAGTGTATTGTGTATTATGAATTTCCTTGAGTGTTAATATTGACTTTGTGATTGATGTGATGCTTTGATTGTATTGTTGTGGATTTGAATTGCTGGTGATTGCCCTCTCTTGTTATTGTGTGGACATGCCTATTTTCATTGGATCTAAAAAATTGTGATGACATATTATTGGGATTATACAGAGGTCTTTACTGTCGAGTGTGATTATGTCGAGGTCTTGACTAACGAGTGTGACAGATCTAGTGGTCTTTATCGATGAATTTGTTTGACGCTAAAGTCATTACTAGTGAGTGTGATTATACCGAGGTCTTTACCGGTAATTGTGAATTATATCAAAGTATTTGCCGGCAAGTGTTACTATACTGAGGTTGTAGTCGCCAATTGTGATTGAGGCCGAGGTCATTGCTAGCAAGTATTGCTAATGTTAAGGTCTTTGTCGATGAGTACATGGACTATGGGTGTTCCTCTTGAGTCGTGATTGACATTTTTGCATGAAAATATTTATACTTGTGTTTACTATGCTTGATTGTTGTTCTTTATGATATTGATTCTTTTGATAGATGAACTTGACTATTCTGGGAGATGAATTAATGAAATGTTCTGTTGGGTTCATTTCTAAGTAGGTTGTAGTTGTGGCAGTTCAATTGGGATGAAATGAGTTGTCATTTTCTAGCTAGCTTTGCCTTGCTTACAGTGGGTTACTTGTTGAATATCAAGTTCCTTAGTACTCACTCATTGCTTCTACACTTGTGAAGGTTCCGAGCTGGTATCCTTGTGAGTGCTCTTCTTCTCTTTACACCTAAGGCTTTTCTAAGGAAACTTGAGAGGTAGATGTTTGTCATTTCCAGCGGGTCCTATTATTTCCTGTCTATGTTTTATTCTTTTCGAGAGACAAAGACATTTCCACTTGTATTTATCTTGCTAATTTAGTATTATTACACTAGTGGCTTGTACACGTGAAAACAAGGTTATGGAGTATTTTGGACTACATATGTTTTTCCACGTTTTTGTTATTATTAGTTTATTTCCGCATTTATATTTTATTTCAGGTTAAGGTTGACTTGTCTTGGTGGGATTAGAAGAGATCCATCACGTCAATTTTTGGGTCGTGAAACATATATATCAATAAAAAGTTGTCAAAAACATATATATCAATAAAAAGTTGTCAAATGTAAGTAATATTTTGTAATAGTTGTACCAAAATTCAATTAGCATATATCTTTGTTTGGATGGCTAGCAGATCACTGTTAATTTCATGAGGTACAACTAGAAAAAAAGTAGTCATTATTTTTTATAGATATTCTTAAGAGTTATGATATACATCAAAAATATTATGTTAATATATAAATAATCATAATATGACATACAAATATTAGATTAAAATTTATTTGTTCGACCATCTGTGTGTCTCACACTAATAGGTATAACTTAAATATCTATTTATATCATGAAATATAACGCAATATTCAATTAGTTTTTACTTGGAAAAAAGAAAGTGTAATTTTAAGCCAATTTGTTGGTTTTGGCAGGTATATGTGGTCAAGTAAATATAAGGTTTAACTTGTCTTATCTGTGAGTAGAGGGAAAATAGGCAATCATAATTTCTTTATGTCCTAGCCCAACATCATTGAAATCTTGTTGACGATTACCCTATTGAAACTTAAAAGAAAGAATAGATTTGATGCTCTTGTTTATATTTTTGCTCTATGGTTCAGATATATTTTGGAGAGAAAAATGGTAGGTGTTTATACATGCGGGAGACGAACGGATTAGAGCAGGTCAGGGTCAGGGTCAATCAAGGAGCCAAAGGAATTATGTTTCCCTATTTCTACCCAACAAATGAACAAGATATCCTCTATGACTTTTGTTAAACCACTAGTTTTCCAAACCGTGTGTCATATGAGTATCCCATGATAATTAGTTTTAAGATTTTTAGAAATGGCATATATCGTATTACAATAAGTATACTATGAATCACACCAAATTTGAAAGAAAAAAAAATACAAGTTCAACCTAATAAATAATGAGCCTATAAGAACACTATTTATTGTCATTGCAAAGAACCTTATTAAATTTTTTTATATGATGGAATTGAAAGGATATACTTTATTTTTAAGGGAGAAAGATAAATTTCTTGAGAAATATTATTTTGTATTACTTCAGTCATTACTATAGTATGTTCGGACATGAAACTTGACCACTCAGGTTCAATAATCAATGAAAGTATAACAAGAATTGACCATAGCTGTACAAAGAATCACATCGAAATCTAACATATCAAGCTATACCAGATCAACATGAGTGACTCTATGGGATAAGGAAATTGGACAACTTCTATAGACTCTCTTAGACATATATAGTAGAGTCACCAAGAGGAGTAGAGACATAATAAGGGTCTAACAACACCTCCGGAAGAATGTCTAACCTTATAGCCATATATGGCATCACAAAAGACAAAGTAGCACCGAGATTAAGAAAAGTATAAACATCAAGATGAAAAACTTTCAATATATGGATAACCATATTAGGAAAATTTTCTTGATCATAACGAGTTTAAAGTAAATAGTATCAGTTTCGCTTGGGAGTACTCAAACCTGAACCACTAGGCGGAGATTGCCTACTATATTTTCCTTTTTGTCAACTCTAGATGGCCAATATCTCAAGCTATGACCACTCTTGCCACAACCAAAACAATAATCTGTGCCTATCAATCATTCTCGGATGAGTCTTGGAACAATTTTGGCATGCCGGGATCGAAGAAACTTTTCCCCCACCATTGAGGCTTAAGGTTAGGCACCCTATCTTTGTTGAAATTAGGAGATGGCTCATTGGAGGAACCTTGACTGGAAAACATTTGTTAAAACCTAGAACAACCATGTCCATCGGACCTTGAATGTAAAGTGTCACCATCATGAGTCTTTGCCGTCTTTGTCTCCCTAGATCTTTCCTTGAGTTTCTTTTATTCAACTTGTTGAGCATGAATCATTTGACGACAAATGTCCATTTCCTTGATGAGCATGGCGGTATAACATTTCTTAACCATCATTTTAGACACACCCGAAATAAACTTGCTCATCTTAGCCCTAGGATCGGCAACCATAATAGGAGAATACCTGGACAATTGTATGAATATCAAGGCATACTCCTTCACACTCATACTCCCTTGATGAACATTAATGAATTCAAGCACCATTGTCTCCCTCATCTCAAGGGGAATGAACGTATCCAGAAAAGCAACCTTAAACTTTTCCCAATCAAGGGGACCCATATCAACCACCTTCTCTTCCTTCCATTAGTTGAACCAAACTTGAGAAACACCCTTAAGTAGATAAGAGGCCAATGCCACCTTTTCCACTAGGGTCACTCCAATGATCATCAAAACATTGTACACCTCATCAATGAGCTCTTGGGGATCCTCCTCAACCTTTGAACGATGAATTTCTAGGGGATTCATTGTAGTGAAGTCCTTCACATTAGTTGTTGGCATACATATTTATGTTCATACGGACCACAACCTCCCTATTGGCTTCAGCCGTCATGGCATAGGTTAACACTTGAAAAGCAAGTCAAAACTCTACATTAGTCATTTGTTCAGCCAAAGGGTCGGCCGAAACCTGTGAAGCTTCTCGTTCCACATTCTCATTCACATTCCTCCTAACATATGCTCTCTGAGGGCCCATATCCTGAACAATATCAAATAAGGACTAGGAGAGAGATATATAGACCTATACTCTATCGCACAAATTTAGAATGATGAAAGAAGTGGAATTTCCTAAAGGTCTTATAACTTTCTATTCATAAATGTGGCACGCTTCACACTAATGAACGTGACTCTACTTGACGTGTCTTATGAGACATCGTAGGATCTTTCAAAACCTTGTGCTCTTAATACCATGATTGTCACAAACCAAAGTTTATCTAAGGAGTAACATGGCGTATAGACCCTGAGAAACCCTACACAAGCCACTTAGCAAACATCATATAAGATAATAGAATAAAAAATTCAATATCAATGTCATAAAGCATAAAATAGTTTTTACAAAGTCAAAGTCTAACATAAGTCTCAATAAGTCATCTAATACATCATAAGAAAAGTGATTGGGGTGTAACTGATATATCTTACAAAGTCTAAAAATTGAAATGACATAGAGTTGTAAAAGTATCTCTGTCCTCGGAACATGGGTACTCTCTAGTCTTCAAATCAAATGAAACCAACTTGCCTAGAGTATGGGAGTTAGGAGCGTTGTACCCTACATAAATGAAACAATATATGCAGAAGTATGAATTAGTACATGCAATGCACTATGTATGGGGCAATAAGCATAAAATAGACATGAGCGCATTAATGGCTTAAAACATGTAAGGTATAATCTAGTATGAAAATTTAAAGGTTTAAATAATAAATTACATGTGAATCATGAAATGTAGTAAAATACATTAACATTAAGGACATAATAAAAGCTTTTAAGAAACATAGTTATTTTGTGGGATATTAGCTTTAATCGACAATAAAATCATAAGAGCTATATTACAGAATCTGGTATATCCCTTATACCAAAAGAAAGGGGATTCGACTTGCCAAGCTAGAATTTGTACATTTAATCTTATGCTAAAGTGGATTAACTAGCTAGGTCATTTAACACAATCCTACGGGGCCACGCAGTTTAGGACTGGACATTTCTACTAAAGACTACCCTATTTGAGCCTCCACCTCAACCCTCTCAATGCTAAGTCTAAATCCCAATGGAATAGATAAATTTCAAGTATCAATATAACTTAGAAAAGGCAATGATTAATACCAATGCACATCTTTCAAGATCAAAACATAAAATAGTTCCTTAAACATAATTAAACATAGATGAGAACCTTTCTCCAATATGAATCTATATGTGAGAGAATTTTTTACTATAACATTGATACTTTCCATCAAAGCATCCCCAAATCATTTACAATAATTTCATAAAACTTGCCTATCTTCATAAATACATATTTCATAGGTTCATGAGTTCAACAAAGGTTCATAGTTGCAAATTATAATTTAGGCATGGGTCAACATAAATTAAACTAACTATCATGTATTAAGATTGAATCATTCATTAAAATACTTAATTAATATTAATAAATCATAGTTTAATGAAACCCATAAAGATTGGAATGAAACCCTAACTTAAACAATTGAAATTAAATTGAGAAATTTAGAAACCTTGGGACCCTATGGAGGTAAGGACTCCATGGGTGAATACCCAGATGCCTTGCCTCTCAAAGCCAGCAAGAATGGAGGATTGATGAACTTGAGTTACCCCTCGCTTCTTCTCCTTCCTTAGTCGTGATAGAATTAGGGGAAGATGAATTTTGTTAGGTTTTGGGATGTTAGGAGAATGGGTTTGAAGTGGATAGTTGTAGGACCTAAAATCCTTATATAGGTCTTAGAATGATGGCTAAAATGACTTAGTTTTTGATTTAAAATAATTAGGAAAAAGACTCAAAGGCCCTTTAAAATAACTGGCAAAGCCTTTCTATGGTTGGAACCTATGGTCCGTAGAACTTCGTATGGATCATACAGTTCAACCATAGAAATGTTCAGAAACCTTAATTTTGGACCAACGTTTGATTGATCTTGTCTATGGCTTCTAGGTCTTTCTATGGTTCGTAGACACCAATCGTAGAAACAAACTTGACTTATCTATGGCTCGTGAAAGGACTAACAGGCCATCACGGTGAACCGTAAAAATAGGTACTGACTTGATTTTGAAAATTATATTCTCACTTTCTACGAAATTAGTCTATGACCCATAGAAAGTCCTATGAATCGTAGACTAGTCTTGTAGACATGTACATGGAGCTTCAATTTGATGCAGTTCTTTCCTTTTTAATATCTGAGGTGTTACAATTATGAAATATAATGCAATGTTCAATTAATTTCTACTTGGAAAAAATAAATTTAACTTTTGAGCTAATTTTTTTGTGTCAACAGGTGCATGTGGTCAAGGGAATATAATCTAATTTGTCCTGTGAATGAAGGGAAAATAGGCAATATGAATTTATTTCTGTCCTATCCCACCGTTCTCAGATATTGGTTAGAGACTACCCTCTTGAAATTGAAAATAAAAGAATAGATTCGATGATCCTATTTATGCCTTTGTTTTATTTATTTTTTTGAATAATTTTGGAGAGAAAAATGGGAGGTGTTTGTACAAGCGGGAATTGAGCACATGGAAGCGTGTCATGGTCCGGATATGTTGAGAATATGTCTCAGAAAATGTAGAATAAAATAGTTAGCTACTTTTATTTGAATTTTACCGGCATATTTTTCTATTTTTAGTTATGAATTATATCTATAAATGTATGTCTTTGAATTATTAATAAATTAATTTTCTTTGACAATACTACAATATTTTTTTCGCTAAGAGTTTTTCTCTGTTATTTTCTTAATTTCTTTATTAAAAATCCAACAATTGTATCATAGCCTTCTTCTTAAGGGACCTGTGAGAATGGCTCCTCCTATTTTTTATGGTGAAAATTATCAACTATGGGCGGTGAGAATGAAAATCTATTTGGAGGCTTGAATACGAAGAATGAAGGTATTAAATTTAATGAGAGAATGTGAATTGCAGAGAATGAAAGAGTCAAAAACTTTCAAGGAATACTCTGACAGATTGCTTGGTATTGTCAACAAGGTAAGATTACTAGGCACTGAATTTAAAGAAACAAGAATTGTTGAAAAAGCTCTTGTTACAATGCCCAAAAGATATGAAGCATGTATAACTACATTGAAAAATACACAAGATCTATCCAAAATTACGTCGGCGGAATTGTCAAATTCTTTGCAGACTCAGGAACAAAGGAGACTTATGAGGCAAGATGGCATAGTTGAAGGATCATTAGTAGCTAGCCACAAAACATAAATCAAGGGTAAATTTTTGAAAAATTACCCACTTTGTCAACACTGTGAAAAAAATGGGCATCCTCTATATAAATGTTTGAAAGGACCAGATGCAATGTGCAAGATTTGCAAACAACTTGGTCATGAAGCTGTGATTTACAAAAGCAAATTTCAAAAAGATGAAACAACTACCCCAGTCACTACGGAAAAAAAAAAAGAAGACCACTTATTTGTGGCAACTTGTTTTTTCACCAAAAAATCTTATTTTCGGACAATTAATAGTAGATGTACAAACCACATGACATATGAAAGAAATGTTTTTAAAGAGTTCATTACAATGAAAAATAAGAAAGTCAGAATTGGGAATGGTGATTGTATTCCTGCAAAAGGAAAAGGGCATGTTTCGATTAAAATAAATTCTGGTACAAAAATAAATTCAGATGTTCTTTATGTGCCTAATATTGACAAAAGTTTGTTTAGTGTTGGTCAGTTTATATAAAAAGAATTTAAATTATTATTTGGAGACAAATATTGTTGATTCTTTGATTCTACTATAAAAGGTATTTTATAATTTGAAATGAGATATAAGAGCTTCTCTTTTAATCCAACTGAAGATGCACACAAGTCTCGCAAGACAAAAGATGAACTGGCAGATTTGTTCACAAGGTCAATTTCAGATGAGACTTCAATATATAATTCCTAATCCAAGGAGAAGTGTTTAGAATATGTCTCAGAACATTACAAAATAAAATAGTTAGCTACTTTTAAGGTTATTAAATTATTTTATTAGAGTCCTATGTGACTTGAATTTAGGAGTTAATTCTTTTATTTGTTATTTGTATTTTACGGGCATATTTTTCTATTTTTAGGTAGGAATTATATCTATAAATGTATGTCTCTGAATTATTAATAAAATAATTTTCTTTGACAATACTGCAATATGTTTTTCTCTAAAAGTTTTTCTCTATAATTTTCTTAATTTCTTTATTAAAAAACCATCAGGATCAATCAAGAAGCCAAAGGAATTATGTTTCTCTATTTCTACTCCACGAATTAATAAGATATTTTTATGGCGTTTGTTAAACCACTAGTTTTCGAACACATGTGCTGCACGTATATTTCATGCTAATTAGTTTTAAAAATAAAATAAAATGGCATATATATTATTATAATAGTGTACTCTGAATCTTAACTAATTTGAAAGAAAAAAGTACAAGCTCAACCTAATAATAATGAGCCTATAGGATCACTCTCTATTGACATTACAAAGAAAAGCCTTACAAAAATTTATAGAATCAACGAATTGATATGACATTTTTACATACTTATTGATATTTTAACAATACATGGTTTATATGTGACCATTTACAATGGTGGCTATGGTCACAAATGCTTCAATATATCTTAATGTTTGTGCCTTGTCGTTAAGAAATTGTTATCTTCACATTTTTACAACATTATACATATCATGAAGCTGTTGTCAAATGAAAGTAATATATTGTTAAATTTGTACAAAAATTCATCTAGCATATATCTTCATTAAGTTGACGTATAGTTAATCATAATATCATATACAAATACTCTATTCGAATTTATGAGTCCAATCAACATTGAAATTCACACAAAAACTATTAGTTTAATAATACATCTATTCATATTATGAAATATAACAGAATATTCAATTAATTTTTACTTGGAAACAATAAAGTGTAAACAATTTAAGGAGTTTAGATGAAGTAGGCAACTTATGAGTGTGAAAATGGAGAATGAAAAGAGAAATGAAGAGCTTACACAAATATAGTTGTCAATTGGGAACACAAAAATGCTACTTTTCAAAAGATAGCACTATCAATAGTAGAATGAGACATAGAACAAAAAATTTCAATCACAGTAATGTGTACACATAGAGAAATGAAGATATAAATGAATAAATAGAAGTAACAGAGGAAAAGGCAAAAAGTATGTCTGATATTGCAAAATGGATAAATCTTTATGATACAATGCTTTGGTAATTGGGCATGCACTTTTATATTGTAAAATAAAGCATGTAAAATGGTTGTAATAATAATATTTATGCTATAACAGATAATAGAAATTTTTTAATTAAAAATGGTTATGATTAATAATTACAGTAATTATTATAACAAATTTATAGCTGATTATTACTATGTGGAAGAGATAAAGGAGAAAAATTGAAATGTAAACTTAAGACAAGTTTATATGTGTGTGGAAGATGAGTGGAAGAAGATAGGAGATTCAAGGTTGTAAATATTTTCAATAAATATCGGTAATTGAAGAGACAATGGGTGATTCGGAGTTCTGGATATTTAAAATAAATATGATAACTACAGCTCCTCTTCCAAATATCCGTGCAATTCATTTTATACATAGAAAAATAAGTTAATTGGTTTTTTTTACTTCCGGGGAAACATAATATTATTTAATAAAAATATTATGATAGAGGGAAAATGATAATCCAATTGAAGGTAGTAGCTTTACACATTTAATATAACTAGTTCTAGGAATGTGCATTGCACATTTGTCCTCTACTGTTGTATAAAATTTGTATAGTGTGTGAAAGAGTTATGGTGCTTTTCAAATAGAAACAACTCAACGACAATACGTTAACTAAAATACATCCTCAAAATCAATTTAAAAAAGATAAAGATACTCAACTAATATCAATGAGAATTCTTCTTTCCTTTATATTACACTATGGAAATAAAAATATTCTCAAGTTTTTGTAAGACCTAGGAAGTAGGAAAGCTAGACCAGAAAATGAGAAGTTGCACAAGTTGCTAGTGTTAATGTTCCATGAGACCTTGTACGAACCATAGATAGTTCCATTGGTTGTAGACTACCTCACTGATAACACTTGAGAATTTAATAAAAAGTTGGTTAGGATTTACTGAGAGTTTTTTGAACCATAAAAGGTTCCACGAACTATAGACCATGTTGTGGATCACCCATCAGAGAATTGGAAATCTTGAACTTCCAGTAAGTGGTTCACGATAGGCTAGCACGGACCGTGGTTGGTTATACTGACCGTGAACGGTTCTGTAGACCATACCACTAAGCCCTCAGGGATTTTTCTAAGGAAGGTTTAATGAGAGGATCCACGAATCGTCGATGGTTTGACTTCCCGTGGAAAGGGGCTGTGGAAGCTAACTTCAAAAGTAAGGATTTTATGCCACTTTCTTTTCTATGGTCGACTCCACGGACAATAGAAGGGTTCTTGGTGCATGGATGTTGTCGTAAAGGGTGATTCGACTATTGTTACTTAGGATTATTTGGGTTTTTTCGTACTCTTTTAATTTCTATACTACATTGTTTTAATCCTATTTTTAAGACTATAATTGATTCTCCTAGGACCCTAACTACGACGTTCACTCCCATTCTATCAAAACCCCAAAGCTCTCTCAAATCTTCTTCTCTAATTTTCTCTCAAGGTGATTCAGAGGCAAAGTTCAAGTCTCCTTTCTAGATTTCAAACTAGGATTTCATCAAGGTATGTGAGAAATACATCAGTATATCTCTTTTCACCCTTTTCGTCCGAAATAAACCTCCATTCTCCGTTTATGATTCTTTCCCAAATTTTAGGATTTCATGTTCTTATGGGATCAATTGAATATAGTTTATTTCATTATTATTGATCTTACTATGCATGATTTGACCATATTTTAATATTTTCAATGCTATATACACGAACTCATGTTATTTAAGTATTTTATGACTAAGAACTATGCTTTGACAATATGCATGCATTATTAATTGAAGAATTTATGAATCAAGGATGCTTTTAGATGAGGTATCAATCATGTTTTGTGAAATTGGATGCTTCCGATTGATGTGATTCATATTATGAAAGATGATTGTGATATATATTCTTTAGATAAGTGTCTCTTAGAAGTAATTTATCAAATCATGCGTTAAATGAGCTACTCTTAAGAATATAAAGTTTATGAATGAATTTGCATTACTAGATTCTTACCATTTCAAAGGATATGAATATGATATGATTATGCCTATTTTCTGTTGGGAGTTTACTTAGCATCGAGAGGACTTATGGATAAAGGCTCACCCATTAGTAGATGGGTGGAGTTCTTTAGTAGAAATTCCCTTGTCCTATAACTAAATGCCCTCGTAGGACTTGTATCGGATAGGCACGTTTATCCTTTTGTTTTCATTCAAACTTTACCTTAGTTTTTAGAGTGTTTCTGAGCTAGGGATTGTCTTAGCCACACTTATGTAGTAGAGGCTTATGTCAGACATATTATGTTCTGCATTTCTGGTCTTTGTACTTGTCAGGACCAAATATGGATGTGATGACACTCGTCTAAACCCACCAAAACCAGTCATCCTTAACCCAAAATACAAAAGAAATTTGGAAATAAACCAGGTTGAATGTATGTCGAGTAGTATTGCATGACAAGGTTGGATTTTAGGCCTAGCTTAGGCTCTTGATCCTTAGTCAATTTATGGACACTATTCAACTACTTCGGATAGGTTTTGCCGAAATATCTAGGTTGATCATTCTGCTTTTGTGATTATCATCCTTAAAAATTGCTCATTGGTGGTGTGAAATATCGGTTCTTGTGTATTTTGGATTCTTTGGTTTGGGTTGATTGCTTTCGTGAATACTTTGAGGTCTGATCTTTCTAATTATTGAACTATTGGGCCTGAGGTTGTCAGTTTGAAAGCAGGAATTCTAGGCTAGTATTCTTGTGGTATGAAAGGTTCCCTACCAGTTGTGTATGATTCGAGTTCACTTGTAATGTTTAATGGATTGTTTGGATGTGAAAGCATGTTAATGACATATTCATATAAGTAGTTGTAATTTGTTATAGAGAAACTTAATAGTTATGATATACATTAAAATATTAAGTTAATATATGCCCTAATCATAATTTTACGTACAAATACTCCATTCAAATTTATGAATTAAATCATCTGTGAATCTCACACACAAAAAATATTAGTCAACTAATACATCTATTTATATTATTTCTACTTGGAAAAACCAAACAGTAATTTTGAGCTAAGTTGTTAGCATTGACTGTTGCTTGTGGTCAAATAAATATTAAGTCTAACTTTTCATATCTTTGATTGGCGGCAAAATATGCAATGTAGATTTATTTCTATCCAATCCCAACAGCCTCAAAATCTTGATGGAGATTACCCGCTTGAAACTGAAAAGAATAGAATAGATTTGATGATCCTATTTATGTTTTTGTTCTATTGTTTCAATACTTTTTGGATAGAAAAGTTTTAGGCGTTTTTACATGTCACACCTGGGTATTTGAAAGGGCTAAAAATAGAAAGAACCAAATTCGAAAAAACAAAATCTGAAAATTTTGTAAATTATGCATAAGTTATGAGTTTTGGGTCAATTTAAAATGACCATAGCTTTCAGTACCAGTTGAGTTAGGTGGGCCATAACATATAAAATGAAAGGTCTTGAAATCCTTTTTCCAACTCCACTGAGTTTGCTAATTTTCGAGCTTGTTTGAGGGAGATATGCTCGTTTAAAGTCAAACTGTCCATTTAAGGAAATTTACCTAAATTTTAAGTGGGGTATTTTTGGTCTTTCCCTTAACCAATCAACTTAAAATGAATTTTGGTAATATTTAGGGGTCTAAACAGATTTGGTTCAGCTTTACGAATCCTAAAATATGCTAAGGTTTTTATAGGAGTTCAATAAAAGGAGAAAAGGAGAAAAGTCAAGGCGTTCTTCAAGTTTTGTTGCGAATCAAAGGTGGTTTCGCCAAGGGTTTAATACCTAAGAAGTATGTGAGTTCTGATAGTGTTGAGTTCATTCACGCACACACCAATCATGTTATTTTCAGCAAAATTTCGTTCTTGAAGTCCAAGGATTAGAGTTCTTGATTAGTTTTCTTGATGTTTTTTTTTTCGTTCTTGAATTAGGACGGGTTTGATGAGTTCTTGAGGAAATCGCATCGAGCTTAAGAGTCGTTTTTGAGTAGTTTCTCATGTACTTGTATTGGGTAACTGAATCTAAGGATAAACTGAGATAAATAATCAATTCTAAAGAAATTAGGGTTAGAAAACGAGAAGAAAAATTCATCGGATAGTTCTGGGGAAGGGCTGGCGCAACACGCCCCAGATGCGCCAAAGGGTTAGGGGTGGCAAGCCAGCAGTGCACCATTTTGGGCTCTCTGAACTTTAGGGGCTGGCGCCGCGCGCTAGCAATAACCCTAGTACGTCTACCCCCAACCTTATTCAGGCGTTTTACCCGTCTAAGTTCTCCAAAAGTATAACTTTACTCCCTATTCGTTCTAACTACTCTAAACTACCTCTAAACATGTAGAAATCATTCATAAACATGAATCATAACCTTGAATCTATAAATTCAAATTCAAGGTAGAGCTAAGAGTCAAGTCTTGAGAGAGCTTTCGAGTCCGTTTACAATTCTTTTGCAAACCATTTAAACTTGTTTTATGACTTGAGCATTTGAGTTTGAGGAAGAGTAGAGTTGCATTCATTTTCTTTAAAGTGATATACGGGAACTAAGTATTTCAATGAGTAAATATTGTCACATTTAAGCAAAGAGGAAACACTGATTTGCAAAAGTGTTTTCATGAGAAGTTCTGAGTACCATCTCATTTAAGAAAAAGATTTTTGAGTAATAATCTCAAACCGCAGAAAGAGTTATGTTTTTAAAAAACATATCAGCTAGTATATTTTGGGAGTAGTATTGAGCACCGATATGGGGGAGAGTTCATAAAACTCACAGACCCCATAAACCATATACCCAATGTGGGTAGAAAGGGTCATACTTTTTAGAAGATTCCTTATTTCTTTTTAGAGTAGACTAATGGATCCACTTAGTAATGGCTTCTATACCCCGACAAGCATATGTCTTGTTTCTTTGAGTTCAATTTCAAGCTTATATCTTGTTTTAGATTTCCGCTCACATGCTCATACATTCCATGTACTAACTCTATTTGGCCTACATCTTTTATGATGCAGATATAGGCACTTCCTTGATCAAGTTGAGTTCTAGAGTATTGGTGAGCCTCTTTGCTTCCGGAGGATCCCTTATTTATATCTTTCTAGTATTTCAGTTTGTTAGGATGATCGGAGGTCTTGTATGGACTTCCCTGACAGTATTCGAGGCTTCATGGATAGATCGACACTAGTTCATGAGTCTTTTCAATTTTAGTTGTTCATGTTGAGACTTGATTGGCCTCTTTTGGCCAGTTGAATGTTTCTTTAAACATTTTCAGAGTTTATCTTTTGAGACATCTGAGTTATAATTTACTTTTAAAAATGCTCTTAATATCATTAAGTATTTCTCTAACAATTAAGTCATGCCAAACGTTCGCTTGGGTCCAGCAATGGTTCTCGAATGTCGGCCACATCCTGCATGTAAGCTCGGGTCTTAACAAATTTGGTATCAGAGCACCGTGTTTAAGAGTCCTAGGGATTCTATGAAGTTGTGTCGGTATAGTGCTAGTTATCGATGTGAAGTGTGCCTAATCAATATTAGGATGCTTCAACATTTACGAACTATCTCACTTCTTTCATACTCTTTTCGTGTAATAGAGTTCATCTCTATAAAGTTTCTTTTTAACTCGTGCTTGCGAGTATCTTTCAAATTAGGCCTCCACGAAGAGCTGCCAGAGGTCATCCTGCTAGGAGCAATGTGAGGATCAAGGGGAACCCAATGCACCAGAAGTGCAACCCTAAGGAGAGGTCAGTAATGCTAAGTTTCGGGATGCTATTCGGATGTTGAGTGAAGTGGTGGTCAATCAAACTGGTCAACAGAGTGGGGATAGACAGGATGTGGCTGATACGTCTAGAATCTGTGAGTTCTTAAGGATGAATCTTTCAAGCTTCACTGGTTCAAGTGCCACTGAGGATCCGAAAACATTGTAGAAGAGTTACAAAAGGTGTTTCAGGTTATGCATGTTGTTGATGCTGAGCGAGTGGAACTAGCTGCATACCAACTGAAGGGTGTTGCTAGAATCTTGTTTAACTAATGGAAGAAGGGTAGAGCTAAAGGTGCACCAATTGTGAGTTAGGCTATTTTTGAGTATGCCTTCATCGGGCGGTTCTGTCCCATGAACTAAGAGAGGCAAATGTAAGAGAATACCTCACTCGTAAGCAAGAATCAATGAGTGTGCATGAGTACAACCACAGGTTCACCGAAATTCCTATTATGCTCCGAAAATGGTGGATGATATGAGGAGTAGGATGAGTTTATTTGTATTTGGGTTGTCTCTTCTGTGAAGTAAGGATGTCAAGGTAGCAACGCTAAAAGGAGATATGTACAAAGCAAGGTTGTTAATCCATGTGCAACGGATTGAGGAAGATAAGTTGAGAGTAGAGAAGAGCGTCAGAATAAGAAAGCTAAGACAACAACAAATGAGTCCTGGAGACAAAAGAGCAATGTGAACTGGTTATCTTTAAACAGAAGCAAAAGGGACCTGCTCCATCATCTGCTAGTGCATTCTACATCAAAGAACACATGTGAGTTCAATAATCACAATTTACAAAATTTTAGAACTAGACCTGCATAGACTCAAGGTAGTGTGGCACAAGGAGGAAATAAGACTCCTTCATGTGCTATGTGTGGTAGAAACCACTTAGGATTGTGTCGTGATGGCTCCACGGGTTGCATCAAGTGTGGTCAAAATGGTCACTTCATGAAAGAGTGCCCTAAGAACAGGCAATGCGGTTGTATTGGGGGCAATAGAGCCGAATTTTCTTCAGTTACTCCACAAGACAGAGCTACACCCGTAGGAGATACTTAAGGGACATGCGGAGGGGCAAACCGTTTATGTGCTATCACCAGTCGCCAAGAGCAAAAGAATTCTCCATATTTCTTCACTGGTATGATCAAAGTCTTTAAGTTTGATGTATATGATTTTCTAGTTATATGAGCGAGTCTATCTTTTCTGACTCCTTATATTGCCATGAATTTTGATATTCTTCCTAAGCAACTTCTTGAGTCCTTCAGTTTTTCTACACCTGTTGGTTAGTCTATTTTGGCTGAGAGAACTTATCATGAGTGTACCATTTTTATCAATCACAAAGACACCATGGGTTACTTAGTTGAGTTGGATATGACATTTTGATGTCATTCTAGGTATGGACTGACTTCATGCCTGTTATGCCTTAGTTGACTATAAAACTTGAGTAGTTAAGTTCTATTTTCCAAATGAGCCAGTTATTGAGTAGTTTAGTAGTGCCTAAGGGTCATTTTGTTTTGTACCTTAAGGAGAGAAAGTTATTTTACAAGGGGTGTGTCTATCACTTAGTCCGAGTTAATGACTCTAGTGCTGAGACACCACCTATTCATCCACTTCCAGTCTTGAGTGACTTTTCAGAGGTCTTTCCAGATAATCTTCTTGGAGTTCCTCCTAAGAGACAAATAGACTTCCGCATAGATATTTTTCTCGATACTCATCCTATCTCTATTCCGCCAAATAGAATGGCTCTAGCTGAGTTGAAAGAGTTAAAAGAACAGTTGAAAGACTTTCTTGAGAGAGGATTTATTCGACCAAGTATTCCACCTTGGGGAACTCAAGTCTTATTTGTGAGGAAGAAAGATGGTTCACTTAGAATGTGTATAGATTACCGTCAGTTGAACAAGGTTACTATCAAGAATAAGTATCATCTTCCAAGAACTAATGATCTTTTTGATCAACTCTAGGGTGAAACTTGTTTTTCTAAGATAGATCTCAGATCAGGCTACCATCAGTTGAGAGTAAGAAAAGGTGACATCCCTAAGACAACTTTCAGAGAACACTATGGTCATTATGAGTTTCTGGTTATGTCTTTTGTCCTAACTAATGCACCTGCCACGTTTATGGATCTTATGAACAGAGTATTCAAGCCTTATCTAGATATGTTTGTTATCGTATTCATTGATGACAATCTAATCTATTCTAGGAATGAAGAGGGTCATGCTAGTCATCTCAGAATAGTTCTCCTAACCCTCAAGGATAGAGAGTTGTATGCTAAATTCTTCAAGTTTGAATTTTGGATTGAGTTTGTGGCATTCTTAGGTCACATTGTTTCTGAGGATGGGACTCGAGTTGATACTTGAAAGATTGAGATGATGCAGAACTAGCCTAGACCCATGTCCCCAACTTTTATAAGGAGTTTTTTGCAATTGGTTGGTTATTATAGAAGGTTTGTCGAGGGGTTCTCATTTATTTCATTCCCGTTGACCAAGTTGACTCAGAAACAGTTAAGATTCAATGGTTTGAAGCTTGTGAGAAAAGCTTTTAGGAATTGAAAACAAGGTTGACTACTGCCCTAGTATTGACCTTACCAGTAGGTACGAAACATTTTGTGGTATATTGTGATTTATCCAGAGTTAGATTGTGTTGTGTATTGATGCAAAATGGTAAGGTTATAGCTTATGCCTCCCGACAGCTTAAGATTCATGAGAGGAATTACCTAACCCATGATCTAGAAATGACTGTTGTAGTGTTTACTTTGAAGAGATGGCCTCACTATCATTTTGGTGTTCATGTAGATGTCATCATCAATCACAAGAGCCATCAATATGTATTTAGTCAGAAAAAGCTTAATCTCAGACAGAGGAGGTGGTTGGAATTAAGAAAGAATTATGATATAAGTATTCTCTATCACCCAAGTAAGGCTAATGTCATTGTTGATGCTTTGAGAAGGTTGTTTATGGGTATTACTTCCATTTTTAGGAGGCAAAGAAAAATTTACCAAAATATGTGCATAGACTTGCACGATTAGGAGTCCAACTAATGGATTCCAATGAAAAAGGAGTAGTGATGATGAATGGGGATGAATCAACATTAGTGTCTCCAATGAAAGAGAAACAAGACCAAGAAGTTATTTTGCTTGAATTAAGGGCAAATGTCCATAAACAAAAAGTAATGGCTTTTGAACAAGGGGGAGATAGGGTATTGAGGTATCAAGGTAGATTTTGTGCACCAAGGGTGGATGAACTCCAAGGGAGGATCATGGAAAAAGCTCATAGCTTAAGATATTTTATCCATTCGGGTTCCACAAAGATGTATCGTGACTTGAGAGAAGTCTATTAGTGGAGTAGTATGAAGAGGGGTATTGCAAAGTTTATTGCTAAATGTTCGAATTGCAAACAAGTAATGGTAGATCACCAGAGGCTCGGTAGTGGGAGATGATCAATATGAATTTCATCACATGCTTACCATGGTCTCGCAAACAACATTATTCGATTTGGGTGATTGTAGATCGAATGACTAAATCGGCCAATTTCTTACCAGTAATGACTACTTCTACAACAGAGGATTATTCCAAGTTATATATTCAAGAGGTAGTAAGACTTCATGGAATTCTGGTGTCCATTATTTCAGATAGAGGTGCGTAATTTACTGCACAATTTTGGAAGCTTTTCCCTAAAGCTTTGGATTCCAAGGTAAATTTGAGTAATGCTTTTCATCCTCAGACTAATGGTCAAGAAGAGCACACTATTCAGACTTTAGAAGATAACCTGAGGTCTTGTGTGATTGATTTTAAGCGTAATTGGGATGATCACCTACCTCTCATAGAGTTTGCATAAACCAATTATTATCACCCTAGCATCCATATGGTTCCTTATGAAACTCTTTATGTGAGACGATGCAGATCTCCTATTGGATGGTTTAAAGTTGTTGAAGCCGGGTTGATAGGACAAGACTTAGATCATCAAGCTATGAAGAAAGTGAAGGTTATTCAAGAGAGATTGAAAACAACACAGAGTCGTTAGAAATCCTATACAGATGTTAGGAGTAGTGTCTTAAAGTTTGAAGTAAATGATGTAGTGTGCTTGAACGTTTCACCCATGAAAGTTGTTATGAGATTTCATTAGAAGGGGAAGCTTAGTTCTTGGTATATTGGTCCTTACATGATATCCAAAAGGATTGGCAATGTAGCTTATGAGTTAGAGCTACTGCAAGAATTATGAGCAGTTCTTCTAGTGTTACAAATTTCTATGTTGAAGAAGTGTATATCAATCCATCGATTATTATACCTACTGAAAATATTTGTATTAAGCACAACCTATCTTATCAGGAGATTCCCGTTCAGATTCTAGATCATTGCTTATTATATCATAGTGTTGAGTTCATTCACCAACACGCCAATAATGTTATTTTCAGCAAAATTTTGTTCTTTAAGTCGAAGGATTAGAGTTCTTGATTAGTGTTTTGAAGTTTGCTTTCGTTCTTGAATTAGAATGGGTTTGATGAGTTCTTGAGATAATCGTATCGAGTTTAAGGTTATTTTTTTATAAATTTCATGTACTTGTATTGGGTATTGAATCTAAGGAGAAATTGAGAAAAAGAATCGATTCTAGACGAATTAGGGTCAGAAAACGAGAAGAAAAATCTATTGGATAGTTCTGGGGGAGGGCTGGTACGGCGTGCCCTAGATGCGCAAAAGGGTCTGGGGCAAGCGCCGACAGTGCACTATTTTGGTCTCTTTGAACTTTAGAGGCTAGCACCCTATGCCCGCAGTGCACCTAGGACGTCTGCCCCCACCCTTTTCTGTCATTTTACCCGTCTAAGTTCTCCTAAAGTATACCTTTTCTCCCTATTTATTCTAACTACTCTAAACTACTTCTGAACATCTATAAATCGTTCATAAACATGAATCATAACCTTGAATCCATAAATTCAAATTCAAGATAGAGCTAAGAGTAAAGTCTTGAGAGTTCTTTCGTGTCCTTTGAAAAGTCTTTGGCAAACCTTTTAAACTTGTTTTAAGACATGAGCATTTGTGTTGTGAAAGAGTAGAGTTGCATTCAGTTTCTTTAAAGGTATATACGGGAACTAAATATTTCCAAGATAAAATGTTTTCAGATTTAAAAATAGAGGAAACATCGATTTTCCAAAAAGAGTTTTCATGAGCAGTTCTGAGTACCATCTCTTTTAAGAGAACGATTTTTGAAAAATAATCTCGAACCATAGAAAGAGCTATGTTTTTAATAAACATATGAGCTAGTATATTTTGGGGGTAGTATTGAGCATCGATATGAAGGAGAGTTCATACAACTCATAGCCCCCATAAACCATGTAGCCAACTTGGGTAGAAAGGGTCATACTTTTTGGATTATTCCTTATTGATTTTTAGCATAGACTAGTGGATCTACTGAGTAGTAGGTTCTATAACCCGGCAAAGTATAAGACAGTTTTGGCAGCATGGGCTAGACGATGTATCATCACATAGTTCATAGTGATGGTTGTCGGTTAGCAAATCTCCCGCAGAGTTTTTTTTTTCATATACAAACAAAGTTTATTTTGAATTCTTGCATAAAGACTTGAGTATATTGTATTTTTAAATACATGAAGTTGTTATCTTGTGTTTTTAAAGCTTTTTATAATGCAGTCCTTACTACTTCTTTATATTGAAATGAGTTGAGTTGAGACGAGGTAAGTGCTTCTTTGAGTTCGGGTTCAAGGTTATGTGTTGTTTTAGATTTCCCCTCACATGCTCGTACATTCCATGTCCTGATACCATTTGACCTACATCTTTTAAATATGATGCAAATACCGGTAACCAGGATCAGCATCCAATGCTTCGTTGATCCACTTCAGTTCCAGAGTATAAGTGAACCTCCTTGCTTCCGGTGGATCCCTTATTTATATCTTTCTAGTATTTCAATTTTTTAGGATGATTGGGGGTCTTGTACTGACATCCTTCATAGTATTTGAGGCTTCATATATAGATAGACACTAGTTCATGAGTCTTTTCATTTTAAGTTGTTCAAGTTGAGACTTGAGTTGCCTCTTTTGGTCAGTTGAATGTTTCTTTAAACATTTCTGAGTTTATCTTTTGAGACATCTGAGTTATAATTTACTTTTTAAAGTGCTATTAATATGAGTAAGTCTTTCGCTAAAAGTTAAGCTAGGCGAAGGTATTGCTTGGGGCCATCACTGACGTTCAAGTGTCGGCCACGTCCAGTCAGGGCGTGACAGTACAAGAAATAAGATCATCAAATACCTCAAAGGTTTCTCTCCAAAAAACTATCTGAATAATAGAAGAAAAACATAAATAGGATCATCAAATCTATTATTTTCTTTTCAATTTCAAGAGGGTAATCTCTAACAAGATTTTGAATATGTTGGGATATGAAAGAAATAAATTTAGATTGCATATGTTTCCTCCACTCACAAATAGGACAAGTTAGACATTATATTTACTTGAACACATGAACATTTCAGCGCAAAAAAATTGACTCAAAATTATACTGTTTTCTCCAAGTAGGAAAAAATTGAATATTGTGTTATATTTCATAATATGAAAAGATATATTATTTAACTAATATTTTTTTTGTATAAGATTCATAGATGATTGGACTCATAAATTTAAATCAAGTATTTGTAAGTGATATTATGATTATGTATACATCAACTTAATTTTTTGATGTATAGAATAACAATTATGCATTTCTATAACAAATAACTACAACTCTTTAACAAGTGTACCTCATGAAATTGATAATGATCTCCTAGCCTTCTAAATGAAGATATAAGTTGGTTGAATTTTTGCACACTTTTAAGAAAATATTACATTCATTTGACAACTTCATGATATGTATGTAGTTGTAAAGAGGTGGAGATAATAATATCTTCACGAAAAGGCACAAACCTTAAGAAATATTGAAGTATCCTTAACCATAGTCCCAGTTGTAAATGTTTACATTGATACTATGTACTGTTAAAATATCAATAAATATATAAAATTTCCATATCAATTCGTTGATTATATGAAACAATAAACTATAGTAGTGACTGAAGTAATAGAAAATGATATTGCTCAAGAAATATATCTTTCTCCCTTAAAAATAAAGGATATCCTTTCAATTCACTTATATAATAAAATTTGGTAAGGCTGTTCTTTTCAATGACAACAAATACGTATCTTAGAGGATCATCACTTATTAGGTTGAACTTGTTCTTTATTCTTCCGAATTTGGTGTGATTAAGAGTACACTTATTCTAATATTATATAGGACTTTTAAAAAAATTTAAAACCAATTAGTAAGGAATATATGTGCGACCATCGTGTTTGAAAATTAATGGTATAACTAAAGTCGTAGATGGTATCTTTTGAATTAGTGGTGTAGAAATAGAGAAACATAATTCATTTTTTTCCTTGCTTTACCATGACCCTGACCCTGACCTTGACTTACTCTCACCTGCTCAATTCCCGCTTGTACAAACACCTCCCATTATTCCCTCCAAAAAATGACAAAACGATAGAACAAAAACATAAATAGGATCATCAAAATTATTTTTAAATTTTCAAGGGGTAATCTCCAAAAAGATTTCGAGGATGTTGGGAAAGGATAAAAATAAATTCAGATCGCCTAGTTTTCCTCCACTCACAGATAGGACAAGTTAGATTATATATCTTCTTTACCACATGCAGTTGTCAGTGCTTAGAAAACCCTTTATCCCCAGAGGCATAAATAGGACTGTATATATTATAGTTATACTTTTGAACAATGATTCATTTGTACCACACTGACATTATATCTTGATCTATGAACTATATGTTCAAAAATATAACTATTCTAAGTGAGACAAAAAATAGTTGAATAGTTCATTTTATTTGGCCAATCATTTATCTGTTCACACTATATGACAAAATTGAATTCAAAATTTTCGTAACCATTTATAGCATTGAGTGCTACATCATATCAAAGAAACAATTGACAGTCATTTGACTCAATTCCAATAAAATATAACTTATTTAGATATCTTTATTTTTTATCATTTCAGGTATCTTTTCCTAAGTTTTATGAAGTATTTTGTTGTAGTGCCCTTTCAAAAATCTTACCTCATTATCATGACAATTTTGGTAATTCACTCCTCTCCTTTCTCAAGGAGTTTTATGTTTGAAATCGATAGGTCTTACGCTTCTGACATACCATAGACTCTATTCTTCAAGGACTATTTATTGGACCATTTTCATCTTGATAAAAATATTGGATAAGCAAATACATCTGACAAATTATTTGCAATATTTAGCGAATAAATTATCTCTTGAATTTCAAGTTCACTTTTTTTTAACGGGGATCTAGATAATTCACCCCACGCATAATTTTTATCTACCAAACATATCTCACCCTAATGTTAGGAAATCCAACATTTATGCCTCATTTATTTTCATTATGATTAAGACGTCTGAATCTTAATGTACATCTGAATGATTAAGGTATTGTCTCTAGATTTGAACACACAATGATTAAAACTGTTGGTTATTAAACATCTGAATATAAGTATATATATATATATATATATATATTCGATGATGTTCTTTGGGCATATAAAACTGCATTCAAGACTCCAATTTGTATGTCCCTATATCAATTGGTGTTTGTTAAATCTTGTCATCTACCGGTTGAACTTGAGCATAGAGCCTTCTGGGCCTTAAAGGCTTTGAACTTTAATTGGGAGGATGCATCGAAAGATGGAGTTGACCAACTGCATGTGTTCGAATAGTTTCAGCTTCGAGCCTATGAGAATTAAGTCATTTATAAGGAGAAAATGAAGAAATGGCATGATGCAATAATCCATTATTAAGTGTTTAAGGTTGGTGATCTTGTGTTGCTCTACAACTCTCGTCAGAGTTTCTTTCCAAGAAAACTAAAGTAAAATGGTCACGTCCATTCAAAGTATATCACGGGTTTGTGAACAAGTAAATCAAAGTTTAGAATGAAGATTTTTTAACGTTGAAGGTGAATAGACAAAGGTTGAAGCTTTAATTTGGAGAAAGGCCCAATGTGACTCTGATTGATGTAATGTATTTGGATGATGCTTAAATTCGTGTCCACTTTGTGCCACGACGCTAACTAAGTTGCTTTTTCGAAGGCAACCCATGTTTTACTCTTTGTTATTTGAATAAAGTTTATTCGATGTGCAGGTTGGAGTTCGTCTGTTGAAAGAAATGAAAATGGACGAGGTGATTGAACACTCAACGAGTTACTGAATGGCTTCTTTAATAGCCTAAATGCATTGCCCCTTGAATGTCAAAATAGAGGAAAGATCTAGACAATTGGGCAAGCTCACAACTCACTCGGTGAGTCATCTATTTGGATCAACATCGAACCCGATAAAGATCGCCTTTTTCACTTTCTAAAGGGATGCATTGTCTATCAGGTTCAGCGGGGTGTGGCCTATTCAGCGGATCATCGAACCGATTCGGCAACGCTAGTAAGGTCGCCAAATGGGACACAAACTGATGAATCCTTGAGTCTTAAAATTCAAATCTTCTCTTTTATTTGAAATTTTTGACTCCTCTACCATTTCAGTCAAACCTTAGAATACATTTTATTTGATTGTGTTTTGTGTGCTTTGAATCTGAAGAGTAGTGGTGATTTCTTTCTCCACCCTTTTTTCTGAATTTTTCTCTGTCTTCACTTGAGGTTGGTTTCCCAAATTTTGTTTATTTTTATGCTACACTAGAAATGCTAATGGTTAGTGTAGTGAATTTATCATGCTTAGTTGAACTTTTATGTCTTAATTGTATGTATACTGACTCATATAGTTTTATTTAAAAATCAAATATATTAAATCAATTTTGTAGGACAATTTGTTTTAGGTTCTCATGTTTGATGTTGAATTTGTTGGTGTTTCATGTTGGGTAGTGTATGGGTGAAGTCTCAGTAACCCGTATTCGACCAAATGACTCGAATTTGCCCGATGATTGATTGGGTGACGCTATTCTTAAGGGAAAAATCATTATTTGGTTGAATTTGAATTGATTGGGGGGAAGTCTGAGTAACCCAGCTTAGAAATTTGTGGTGGGTAGATTGGAATTGTTGGAAATTGTGCTTAAATTGATGTGTCGTAGGCTGTTAATTGTAGATCAAAATATTATTGGGGAGGTTATGTGCTTGCCATTTTTGCGGGCTTCATCGAGATGCCTGAGTTAACTCGGTGAATCGGCAAACATCATTCCCATCACCTATCTGCAAAGTTTATGAAGGGGAGCCACTGTTACTTTCCATGACAACCATTCCTCTTGCCAAATTGATTCGACGAGTCACTAAATGATACTGATATCACCTTTTTGGCCTTTTCTTTTGCTAAGATTTTCTATATGATTCTGCGAGATCTCTCTCAATCGCCGAGTGAGCTTCGTGACTCTGTGAATGAATATTGAGCTCACCTTTTTGAACTGAAATTTTGATTGGGTTGTTTGTACCTTTCTGCGAGTCCTCTTTTTCTTGCCGAATGGACTCGGTGACTCGCTAAACTTTTTGGCGAGTTTGTTTAGAAAATTTTTGAGAATTTTATTTCACTAACCCTCTACAACTACATTTGCTCTCGTTTGTCTGCTTTTACAGATATGACTAGACCTAAAGTTCAACCATAAGGTCCACCACCCCGAAATAAGGATAAAGGTGTTGTGATCACAGAGGAGGTTGAGACTCCCCAAACTACATATCCTAAACCTCCTCAAGCAAGTGGTAAAAGACAGGGTAAAGAGCAAGTCGTGTCAAAGTCCAGCTCAGATGACATTTTGGGAATTCATTTTGTCCATACTACATCCTCGTAGTCTAAAATTAGAGAGTTCTAGGGTCGGAGACTCCAATACTCGAAGCTAAGTTAGTAAAACAGAAGCATTTAGAGTTGCAGTCTAAAGTAGTTCATGAATTACTGGCACTACCTCTAACATCACATGCCTTACAAGAAACACAAGTTCCTTCAATTCCAATACATGCTTCTCAGCCCATGAATCGGTTGATAACCGCTGGCTTGCGGACGATACTTGAGGAGAAGTGGTTGTCCACAGACAAAGTGGTGGATAGATATCCTACTATTTTGGAGACACTGCAGCACCACAAATTCCAACAGTTCACCATACCCCAAAATCCATATATGCTACGTCGTTTTGGGAATTCTATGAAAATTATGCAAATTCGATCCCCAAAGGGAAAAATAAGGCATGGTTGATGACACCAATTTATGTTGTAAAGGTTCGAGGAAAGAAAGTCAAGTGAAATGAAATGGATATAAATTATGAGTTAGATTGCATGGTTAAGACTAGACATTTTTCAGCTGATAAAATCAAGATTCTGTTTCTTTATGATTTGAAGGGGTGTCTTTCCCACTATTGTGTGATACCACACCCCCATGGATCAAGGTGGAGGCCATTATTGAGAAGAATGACCTTAAAATCGAGCCACGGTATTAGCAGCACATTAATTCCATCACATAATGAGTCCATCATTCGGTATCCGGAAGCTATACTTCTAGGGTGTATCTTCACTTGGAAGAGGCTAAATCTTGGGTCCATCATTGCATAGGAGATGTCTATGAGGGTCTAATGAAATCCATACTCATTGTAATTACTAGTTAGTATGAGTGCCTTGTGTTGTCAAGCGGGTGTGCCCTTTGTGGAGAAGATGGATATTGAGGTTACTCCTGCCTCTTCTTATGATATTCATCTGATTGAAGCGAAGTATATGAAGGATCAAGCAGAGAAGAAGAAGAATAAATCTCTAGTGGATATGTCCCTAGTAGTTAATATGGAGTCCATGAATGCCAGTCGTACTCGGCCCACTTCGGTAGTTAAGCCCTCAGGTATACCTCCCCCTCATCCTCTATTGCTTTTGCTCCTGCTTGTTGATGAGTACGAGATTTGGACTCATTTAGGGCCTTATTTATAATGATTTAGTGTCCTCAAATGCTTATTTTGTTCTAATGACTGATGTAAAATCCTTGATTTCCAGGTATATGGATTGAGGAATAAAGCAAGGACACTAATTTGCAAAAAGGAATAAAGTGAGTTGAAAGAACGAAGAAAAGCAAGCCTGGTGATCGCCAAGACTTCTTGCGAGTCGCCGAATGGCCATTTGACCACCTAAAGATCCAGTGTACCAAACCCTAGATGAAAGGACCAAGTTAGCAAGAGAAAGGAGTAGTCGGCAGATTGCCGAGTGGTTCCACGATGCAGTATTGGATCGCTTAAAATTACAAACCTTGAGGATGCTGAAGGCCAAGGCAGAAAAGTGATGGAATTGACCAATGGGCGGATCGCTGAGTTGATCGGCGAGCCCGACTTATTTCGCCGAGTGACACTTCGAAGCACATTTTTGGCGATTGTAAATACATTTATGAAAATTTAGTTTAATATCAATTTTTAATCATTGAATCATTATTCATTCTGAATAGTATAAGTGTTCATATTTTTAGAGTTTTCCTTAGCTTTGAAGAATTGAAGTTTTTCACTTTTGAGAAATTGGAAGTAGGTCTTTGAGATTTTTCAACTTGGAATATTGTAAAGATGAAATTAATCTTACCCAGTTGATGGAACCTCAATTTGGTAACAATTTTTATATTTTTATAATGACTACTAGCTAAAACCCCAGTTCTTGGGGTGTAATTATGTGATTATGGGCTGATTTAGTTTATGGGTATTGCTAATTTTTAGTTTAAATGATGTTTAGAAGTGAGTTCAATCATTAATTGTGGTTTATTTTAAGAATTGTAGTTGCCAAAGCAGTTCTACACTTGTGCTTTTGGCTTGCTCGAGAGAGAGGTTTTATAACTGTCACGACCCAGGGGTACTCCCTAGACATAACTCGGCATACTCAACCCCGAAGGGGTCTAATACGAGTCCTTAGCGTTATCATAACATACGATCATAGAAAAGTAGGGAGAATTTAGAACTTTCTTTAAAGCATAATACCAAAAACATGTCATAAAAGCGGAAGTCTTCCTAACATCTTTGTCTCAAACCATCTAGGAATAACATGAATAAAATTCTTAGGACGCAGCCCACATAAAGTCTAAAACATAAGAAAAGACATAAAGGCACATAGGGGTTTGTCCTTGAAGCTATGAGGACTCACCAATCTTCAATCTTCTTGCACTTAGGAACCTAGCCTCCAAGCAACTCAATCTCCCAACATCCTACATTTGAATAGAATGTAGGCAATATGCGTTAGTACAAAATGTACCAAGTATGAAAGCTAACATTCCAACATAAGACATCTCAAAAAGGTTAGTCAACATTAAGACATAATCATAAGAGACAATACATAATTATAACATAAATTCCAACATAAGTATCATACCATAACAAGACAACATGAGGCATACATAAGTTCATACTTTGATCTTTAGTCTTTCATATTCAAGTGAACTACTTCACAAGCTAGCTCCAAGCATACTTGTGCAAGGCCAAGATAGCTTCCCATAATACTATCCAAGCTAAGTACCTCTCTTTAGTCATTCTTGGTCATAGCCCACCTTCATAGTCAAGACCTAGGTTTCCATGTAATAAGAGCACTATACCCCTAACTAACCTCAAGGCACACTTGTGCAATGCATGTGGGGCATCCCATAATACCACAAACACTAAGCATATCTTGAAGTCACCCTATTCACATTTACCAATTGTAGGTGTCACTATTGACCTACTTCACATTGACAAGGAACTGTCAACTTAAGTCAATCAGATCATGGTGAGGCAACTATAGCAACAAACTAAGCTAGGCATACATCACATAAGAGGACACTTCATAAGTAGCTTCTAGTCATACTTGTGCCATGTAT
This sequence comes from Solanum stenotomum, assembly GCF_019186545.1. Taxonomy (NCBI): domain Eukaryota; kingdom Viridiplantae; phylum Streptophyta; class Magnoliopsida; order Solanales; family Solanaceae; genus Solanum; species Solanum stenotomum. The sequence goes on from NC_064284.1 coordinate 51,227,938, forward strand.
GAATGGAATCCCATACTACCACTCACACTAAGTACTCCTTTAGGCTAACTTACTCAATGCTAACTATCTTTCATTCTAGTCTACCAAAGAATGAATGTAATCCCATACTACCACTCACACTAAGTACTCCTTTAGGCTAACTTACTCAATGCTTCAAAGGAAGGATACAAGTATACCAACCTAGCCACCATGCAACCATTCAATAAGATACAAGCTATCCTTAGGGGAGTATGAACCCTTAACCCTAAGCTATCCTTAGGAAAGTGTGGAGTCTCAATCCTAGGCTACCAGTAAATGGTCTTGGCCTAACCAACTCAAGCTATCATGAAGGCATTCTAACCATGTGATGCTTATCGTGACCAATGACACTAACCTAAGGTATGAGTGTCTACGATCGTTAATAGTATAGTAACCCGACTAAATGTTGGGGTCGTGTCCCATGGGAATGGTTTTGAGAATTGATAGAAAAATAAAATTAAGCACTAACTAGTCGTAGCTAAAGACATTAACGAACAAAAATATGGTAAATTAAAGGGGGTGACACGAAAGTGTCAAATATCGACACGGAGTTTTGTCAGAAGTAGTAAAAAAACAGTAAAAATTAACAAGAGAATCAAATATGGGGAAATGTTCTTAGGGTGTGACCGCAATACAAGATGAGATAAATCGTTGGGTACATGCTTTAAATAGGAAATTTGCAAGATCATAGTGACTAGGCTAAGCTTTATATGTAAATAAGTTCCCTCTCAAGCAACTTACCTCGTTTCAAATGGGTTCCTCTCGAACACCTATTTGGCATATGAATACCGGCGTACGCCTTACCACACTCACTCTCTCAAGTTGAGTGTTAGGATATGGGACTAGGGCACACCTTCTAGGGCAATACCTCATGTCGACCCACTCCTTAGGCCATAAGTCTAGTGGTCTTGGTTTCACAACCTCCCTCTCGGGTAAGCCGAAAACACATGGGTGGTTTTATATTTGCAACTACAAACCCATTAAATTAAACCACAACCACTAGGTGAAATCACCATTAAAATACATCTACCCTATCAGCAAGCAAAACCCAACAACAATATCAACAAATATTTGCTAAATCACACCCCAAGAATGGGGTTTTTAGCCACACATCAAGAAATAACAAAATACACCTAAAATGATACTAAAATCAAATGGGTATAATAAATTAAACCTTGATTTAAGCAAAGGAAGAAGAATGGAGAAGACCCACTTCCAACTTGGGGAAGATGATATCCTTTTCTCTTCATGTCTCCCACAAAATCGTCTCCAAACTTGAGAGAAAATATCTAAAAACTTACTATTCTATCCTGAAAATAAAAATAATGGTTCTGAACTTCTAAAATTAAACAAGATTTTAGTATTTATAGCCATCAGAAATTAGTTCAAGCGAATAGTTCGGCGAGGGAATTGTTTTGAGAATTGATAGAAAAATAAAATTAAACTCTAACTAGTCGTAGCTAAAGACAATAACGAACAAAAATATGGTCAATTAAAAGGGGTGACACGAAAGTGTCAAATATTGACTGGGGTTTTGTCAGGAGTAGTAAAAAAACAGTAAAAATTAACAAGAGAATCAAATATGGGGAAATGTTCTTAGGGTGTGACCGCAATACAAGATGAGATAAATCGTTGGGTACATGCTTTAAATAGGAAATTTGCAAGATCATAGTGACTAGGCTAAGCTTTATATGTAAATAAGTTCCCTCTCAAGCAACTTACCTCGTTTCAAATGGGTTCCTCTCGAACACCTATTTGGCACAAGAATACCGGCGTACGCCTTACCACACTTACTCTCTCAAGCTGAGTGTTAGGATATGGGACTAGGGCACACCTTCTAGGGCAATACCTCATGTCGACCCACTCCTTAGGCCATCACTCTAGTGGTCTTGGTTTCGCAACCTCCCTCTTGGGCAAGCCAAAAACACATGGGTGGTTTTATTTTTGCAACTACAAACCCATTTAATTAAACCACAACCACTAGGTGAAATCACCATTAAAATACATCTACCCTATCAGCAAGCAAAACCCAACAACAATATCAACATATATTTGCTAAATCACACCCCAAGAATGGGGTTTTTAGCCACACATCAAGAAATAATAAAATAAACCTAAAATGATACTAATATCAAATGGGTATAATAAATTAAACCTTGATTTAAGCAAAGGAAGAAGAATGGAGAAGACCCACTTCCAACTTGCGAAGGATGATATCCTTTTTTCTTCATGTCTCCCACAAAATCGTCTCCAAACTTGAGAGAAAATATCTAAAAACTTACTATTCTATCCTGAAAATAAAAATAATGGTTCTGAACTTCTAGAATTAAAGAAGATTTTAGTATTTATAGCCATCAGAAATTATTTCAGGCGAGTAGTTTGTCGAGGGAATGGTTTTGAGAATTGATAGAAAAATAAAATTTAGCTCTAACTAGTCGTAGCTAAAGACATTAACGAACAAAAATATGGTAAATTAAAGGGGGTGACACGAAAGTGTCAAATATCGACTGGGGGTTTTGTCAGAAGTATTAAAAAAACAGTAAAAATTAACAAGAGAATCAAATATGGGGAAATGTTCTTAGGGAGTGACCGCAATACAAGATGAGATAAATCGTTGGGTACATGCTTTAAATAGGAAATTTGCAAGAACACAGTGACTAGGCTAAGCTTTATATGTAAATAAGTTCCCTCTCAACCAAATTACCCCGTTTCAAATGGGTTCCTCTCGGACACCCATTTGGTGCTTGAATACCAGCCTACGCCTTGCCCCACTCACTCTCTCAAGCTGAGTGTTAGGATATGCGACTAGGGCACACATTCTAGGGCAATACCTCATGTCGACCCACTCCTTAGGCCATTAGTCTAGTGGTCTTGGTGTCGCAACCTCCCTCTCGGGCATGCCAAAAACACATGGGTGGTTTTATATTTGCAACTACAAACCCATTAAATTAAACCACAACCACTATGTGAATCACCATTAAAATACATCTACCCTATCAGCAAGCAAAACCCAACAACAAATATCAACACATATTTGCTAAATCACACCCCAAGAATGGGGTTTTTAGCCACACATCAAGAAATGACAAAATACACCTAAAATGATACTAAGATCAAATGGGTACAATAAATTAAACCTTGATTTAAGCAAAGGAAAAAGAATGGAGAAGACCCACTTCCAACTTGGGGAAGATGATATCATTCTCTCTTCATGTCTCCCACAAAATCCTCTCCAAACTTGAGAGAAAATATCTAAAAACTTACTATTCTATCTTGAAAATAAAAATAATGGTTCTGAACTTCTAAAATTAAAGAAGATTTTAATATTTATAGCCATCAGAAATTAGTTCAGGCGGATAGTTCGGCAAGTGAATGGTTTTTAGAATTGATAGAAAAATAAAATTAAGCTCTAACTAGTCGTAGCTAAAGACATTAACAAACAAAAATATGGTAGATTAAAGGGGGTGTCACGAAAGTGTCAAATATCGACTGGGGGTTTTGTCAGAAGTAGTGAAAAAACAGTAAAAATTAATAAGAGAATCAAATATGGGGAAATGTTCTTAGGGTGTGACCGCAATACAAGATGAGATAAATCGTTGGGTACATGCTTTAAATAGGAAATTTGCAAGATCATAGTGACTAGGCTAAGCTTTATATGTAAATTAGTTCCCTCTCAAGCAACTTACCCCGTTTCAAATGGGTTCCTCTCGGACACCCATTTGGCGCATGAATACCAGCCTATGCCTTACCCCACTCACTATGTCAAGCTGAGTGTTAGGATATTGGACTAGGACAAACCTTCTAGGGCAATACCTTATGTCGACCTACTCCTTAAGCCATCAGTCTAGTGGTCTTGGTTTTGCAACCTCCCTCTCGGGCAAGCCAAAAACACATGGGTGGTTTTATATTTGCAACTACAAACCCATTAAATTAAACCACAACCACTAGGTGAAATCACCATTAAAATACATCTACCCTATCAACAAGCAAAACCCAACAACAATATCAACACATATTTGCTAAATCACACGCCAAGAATAGGGTTTTTAGCCACATATCAAGAAATAACAAAATACACCTAAAATTATACTAATATCAAATGGGTATAATAAATTAAACCTTGATTTAAGCAAAGGAAGAAGAATGGAGAAGACCCACTTCCAACTTGGGGTAGATGATATCCTTCTCTCTTCAAGTCTCCCACAAAATCCTCTCCAAACTTGAGAGAAAATATCTACAAACTGACTATTCTATCCTTAGAATAAAAATAATGGTTTTGAACTTCTAAAATTAAAGAAGATTTTAGTATTTATAGCCATCAGAAATTAGTTCAAGCGAATAGTTCGGCGAGGGAATGGTTTTGAGAATCGATAGAAAAATAAAATTAAGCTCTAACTAGTTGTAGCTAAAGACATTAACGAACAAAAATATGGTAAATTAAAGGGGGTGACACGAAAGTGTCAAATATCGACTGGGGGTTTTGTCAAAAGTAGTAAAAAAACAGTAAAAATTAACAAGAGAATCAAATATGGAGATATGTTCTTAGGGTGTGACCGCAATACAAGATGAGATAAATCGTTGGGTACATGCTTTAAATAGGAAATTGCAAGATCATAGTGACTAGGTTAAGCTTTATATGTAAATAAGTTCCCTCTCGAGCAACTTACCCAGTTTCGAATAGGTTCCTCTCGGACACACATTTGGCGCATGAATACCAGCCTACGCCTTACCCCACTCACTTTCTGAAGCTGAGTGTTAGGATATGGGACTAGGGCACACCTTCTAGGGCAATACCTCATGTCGACCCACTCCTTAGGCCATCAGTCTAGTGGTCTTGGTTTCGCAACCTCCCTCTCGGGCAAGCCAAAAACACATGGGTGGTTTTATATTTGTAACTACAAACCCATTAAATTAAACCACAACCACTAGGTGAAATCACAATTAAAATACATCTACCCTATCAGCAGACAAAACCCAACAACAATATCAACACATATTTGCTAAATCACGCCCCAAGAATGGGTTTTTAGCCACACATCAAGAAATAACAAAATACACCTAAAGTGATACTAAGATCAAATGGGTATAATAAATTAAACCTTGATTTAAGCAAAGGAAGAAGAATGGAGAAGACCCACTTCCAACTTGGGGAGGATGATATCCTTTTTTCTTCATGTCTCCCACAAAATCGTCTCCAAACTTGAGAGAAAATATCTAAAAACTTACTATTCTATCTTAAAAATAAAAATAATGGTTCTGAACTTCTAAGATTAATGAAGATTTTAGTATTTATAGCCATCAGAAATTAGTTCAGGCGAATAGTTCGGCGAGGGAATGGTTTTGAGAATTGATAGAAAAATAAAATTAAGCTCTAACTAGTCGTAGCTAAAGACATTAACGAACAAAAATATGCTAATTTAAAGGGGGTGACACGAAAGTGTCAAATATTGACTGGAGTTTTATCAGAAGTAGTAAAAAAACAGTAAAAATTAACAGGAGAATCAAATATGGGGAAATGTTCTTAGGGTGTGACCGCAATACAAGATGAGATAAATCGTTGGGTACTTACTTTAAGTAGGAAATTTGCAAGACCATAGTGACTAGGCTAAGCTTTATATGTATCTAAGTTCCCTCTCAAGCAACTTATCCTGTTTCCAATGGGTTCCTCTCGGACACCCATTTGACGCATGAATACCACCCTACGCCTTGCCCCACTCAGTCTCTCAAGTTGAGTGTTAGGATATGGGACTAGGGCACACCTTCTAGGGCAATCCCTCATGTCGACCCACTCCTTAGGCTATTAGTCTAGTGGTCTTGGTTTCGCAACCTCCCTCTTGGGCTAGCCAAAAACACATGGGTGGTTTTATATTTGCAACTACAAACCTATTAAATTAAACCACAACCACTAGGTGAAATCACCATTAAAATACATCTACCTTATCAACAAGCAAAACCCAACAACAATATCAACACATATTTGCTAAATCACACCCCAAGAATGGGGTTTTTAGCCACACATCAAGAAATAACAAAATACACCTATAATGAAACTAAAATCAAATGGGTATAATAAATTAAACCTTGATTTCTGCAAAGGAAGAAGAATGGAGAAGACCCACTTCCAACTTGGGGAAGATGATATCCTTCTCTCTTCATGTCTCCCACAAAATCCTCTTCAAACTTGAGAGAAAATATCTAAAAACTTACTATTCTATCATGAAAATAAAAATAATGGTTCTGAACTTCTAAAATTAAAGAAGATTTTACTATTTATAGCCATCAGAAATTAGTTCAGGCCGATAGTTTGGCGAGGTTAGTCGAGTCCACTAAATGACTCGGCGACTCGCCCTTCTTCTGTCTCATCGCCGTTGAGAGATTGCCTACAACATCTTCATGTTCTGGACGATTGGGCGGTATAGTACAGCTTTGCGGAGCTATTCGGCGAAGTAATGACTGCTCCTTTCATCACCTTTTTGATCCTCTTCCTTCAGGGCTTCGCATACTGCAATAAATGGCGGAGTCTATCCATTCGGCGAATCGCCAAATGTTCTTGGCAATGCTCATGCTTCACCTTCTTCGTTCTTTTCAGCCTTGTTGTTTCTTTTTGTGCCTAAGTGTCCATGCTTTAACTAAAACTTCAAATACTTGAAACTTAAGAGTTTTCATAAGATATTGAGGCAAAATAAGCATTCGAGGACAATATGTCTATCAAAATAAATCCCTAAATGAGTCCAATTTGTGGACTTATCCACACCCCCAACTTAAACTTTTGCTTGTCCTCAAGCAAACTTGAATTCAGTCGTTCAAAAAGGGTGTCTCAAAAAGTGCTACACAAGACTCAATCATGAGTGCACACAACAAGACTCAATTTACTTATGCAAGGATCAATTGTGTACTCAAAGATTTAAATTGTGACACACCATTACCAAAGGTTCTCATGCTCGCAATACTTGCTACTTGTGCAAGTTCAAGCTCAACAAAAAGTATCTAAATGCCCTCACATAAAGAATGGTTTCATATTCACACACAAAAGTTAATCAATTCATGATCAGGAATCAGATGCAACACTCACACTCAAAAAATAGGAACTCAATGCATGTTTTCACCGATAGGTTTGCCCTTATTTTCCAATCGACTTTCTATTCGGTTTACTCAAGATAAAAAAGGTCTTTCTAAGGCTTGTAATGGGGATTAATGAAAAGGTATGGTCATTTAGGCTTTGTGGCTCCTTCCTCGTGGGATGTGGTATTCTCAAGGCATTCCCTTATTTTCCTTTATCGATTCTTTTTCTAGTGCTTGTAAGTTACCTTTTTATTCACCTTTATGGATTGCTTGGAAACCCGATTTGTTTCATACTATATTCCACAGTTTTTTTTAAATTGAAATGAAGGGGTTTCCACTTATGCAATACCATGGGTTAGGGGGGACTTTTTCTTGCACTTCATGACTTCTCCTATTCCTTTTCACCACAGCCCCAACTTAGGCTTTTGGCCTAAGTTGGCTATTCACTAAATCACAATTTAAGAGGATTGTAGGTAGTGGGTCTAGTAAGGTCTAGGGTTCATTAAGGTTCTTCCAAAAAAAGTTAAGGCTAAAAGGATGTTCAAAACAATTTCACACTCTCACGGGTAGGCCACAAAAGAGGTATATGTCAAATTTGGCTCACACTATTTAAAGTTGCCTAAGATCATCTCAAGAGGACACCTTTCTAAATCAATCAGACTAACAGGGCAAATTCTAGGTTTATTCATGCAAGTTTAAACCCAAGCTAATCACACAAGATATCGACAATTAAGTCAAACAAGACTACACACTTTTGCTAGTGTGCAATGGTCATCCCCGTCTGCAATTTATGTTAGTGGTCTTTTGGTCTTTTCCTTTTTCGTTGAACCCCTAAATTACGTTGTTTTAGGCCTAAACTATGTGGTTTTGGTCAGTTTTAGCCTAGAAACATAACTAGAACTTACCTAGGTCAGATCATTAATCAAAACATTGAAAATTAGAAGCGAAAGAGAAGAAAAGGTCGAGCAACCATAGTTCAAGAACGCAACAAGTTTCCTCTAGTTCTAACACTGAAATTGAAGGATTTCTCCATGGAATTTTTCACCAGGTATATGGATTTCACTAGTGGGTTCCTCTCTCCCATTTGGTCCTTACATTTCAGTGAGATTCGTGATTACCTATTATCAACTAAACCTAGGGTTTCTAGAACTCTAGTAGATTATCATGAATTAGTTATTTACATGTCCAAATTAGATTATCATGTTATAACTTCATTAATTTCATGAATTTTAGAACCCTAGCTATGTATTCCTTTAGTTCCTAAATTACACAAGCTAGGTCAGATATTTCAGTATTTCAGATATATATGCCTCATTTTTGAGTGTATCATTATCAGTATATTAATGTACATTCGTAGTTTGCATGTCAATTTTGAGCTATCTAGTTTATTACAAAAAATCAGTCATAATGTGTTAGTCATTTATTCTATTGGGTTACCATAATACCAAATTAGACTAGGGTTAGTCACCCATATAGTCCAAGAACTTCGAGCCACGTAGGTTGTAAGTCCCCTCTCCAGGCATCATTTCAGTGATTATGCCAACATACTTCTAGACCTTTGGTCGGGTGTATTGGGTCCTCTCGATGGGGCATACACATCAGACTCCACATTTACCTCACGTTGTTTTATTGTTGATTATTAATAGCTCCCACAGTTTAGTCAGACTCCATTGCATTGACCACATTTCAGTATAATTAGTTTTCAACATCAACATATGGAAATTTGGTCATTGTATCAAGTTAGTTTAGTATTAAGTATATATATCATGTTCAGATTATATAATTGCTTTATTGCTTTATTCAGTTATGTGGTTATTCAGCTATACTCTAACATACATACTCAGTACCTTTCAAGTACTTATGCATACTCTGCGCTACATCTTCTTGTGATGTAGGTTCAAATTCTCAGCATCCAGATCATGCTTAGATAGATTCCCGATCTTCAGTTCAACAACATCAGTTGTTCGTTTTCATTGTTTTAGTTTCAGTTTTTCTAGAATTAGTTGGGGCATGTCCCAACACTTCTAGTCAGTTAGAGGGTCTTTTCAGACATAGTTAGATTCAACTTAGTATTTGAGTTTGATGTTTCTTTTGTTTTAAAATCTTAGATTTGATATTTAGTTTTTGTATATGGGTATCCCCCATCATTACATATTTATTTATGATTAGCTTCCGCATCAGTTTTATTTATCAGTTTATCTTTAGTATGCTCATGATTATGCCAGCAGGGTTAGATTGGGGTCACTTGTGATCCTAGGTCCCGTGTCCGCATCTCTGGGGTAGCTTGGGGCATAACAAACTTGGTATCTGAAAACTAGGTTTAAGAGTACTCGGATGTCTGAAAAAGCCGCACTAAGTGGAGTCCTTTTCATGGGTGTGAAGTGCATCACATCTAATGAGATGGAGGCTACAAAGTGTTTTAGGAAAAATATTCACTTTCTTGTTACTCTTATCATGAGTAAGATATGATCTAAATCTATTCTAACTCGACATTCTACATTTTAGTGTGATCATGCCATCTTGTAGAGTTAAGGCCAGGATTGAGAATGCCAGGAACGCAAATGTAGCTTCTCAAGTCCTAGATCAAAAAATTTCGAATGCAGAATTCTGAAATGCCATTCAAATGTTGGCGTAGAGTATGCCATACCAGAACAATCAACTGACTCCACTTACGGCAAATGCTAACCTTGGGTCAGCTGCAGCCAGAATGCAAGATTTTGTTAGCATGAATCCACCAGTGTTCTTAGGATATTAGATTAGTGAGGATCCCCAAAACTTCATCGATGAAGTCAAGAAGATCTTTGCAGTGATGCAGGTAGCTGGGAATGATTTGGTTGAGTTAGCATCTTACCAACTTAAGGATGAGACTCATATTTGGTATACTTAGTGGAAAGAGAACAGGGGAACAAATGTAGCTCCTATCACTTGGTTTTGTTTTAGTGAGACCTTTCTGGATAGGTTTTTCCCAAGAGAGCTAAGGGAGGCAAAAGCTCAGGAATTTATGAACATAAGGCAAGGAAGCATGACAGTCCAAGAGTATGGGATCAAGTTTACCCAACTGTCCAGGTATGCTCCTCACATGGTTGCTGATTCCAAGGCTTAGATGAATAAATTTCTATATGGAGTGTCAGACTTGGTGAAGACAGAGTGTAGAAATGCTATGTTGCTGGAAAATATGAGCATCTCTAGGCTAATGACTCACGCTTAGCAGGTTGAAGGTGATAAGCTTAGAGAATAAGCTAAGGAGAACAAGAATGCTAGGACCAGAAACTATGACTATTCTCAGCAGAAATAGGGTGGTGGAAATCTCTCGCAGGGTCAACATAAATTTTTTGCTCCAGCACCTTCATCAGCTAGTGTTCCGTCCTCCAAGTTCAGACAAGATCAGAAAGGTAGAGCATCAGGCTCCAAGTCTGAAGGAAGTGTTTCAGGAACCAAAACCTACCCAACTTGCCCTAAGTGTGGTAAGAACCATCTGGGAGAGTACCTTGCAGGAAATGAGGGATGCTTTGGTTGTGGTATGTCTGGTCATATATTGAGGGATTGTCTTTCTAAACAGGGTCAAGGAGGCAATGGTAGAGCTCAGTCCACAACTTCAGCAGCGCCAACAAGTCAGCCAACACAGCAGGGTAACTCTTCTAGTACAAGTGGCGGACAACGCCAAAACAAGCTATATGCTCTCTAGGCTCACCAGGATCAGGAAGATTCTCCTGATGTAGTAATATGTACGTTACTATTCTTTAATCTCGATGTCTATGCTCAGTTAGATTCATGGGCTACTCTTTCCTTTGTTACTCCTTATATAGTAGTTAAGTTTGATGTTAGTCCAGAAACTCTCTCTAAACCTTTCTCAGTTTCTACTCCAGTCGATGACCCAGTTATAGTTAGACGTCTATACAGAAATTGCCCTTTCATAGTCTCTTAGAAAGTCACCTCACCAGACCCTGTAAATTTAGAAATGGTAGACTTCGATGTCATTTTAGGAATGGATTGTTACATTCGTGTTATGCCTCAGTCGATTGTATAACTAGGATTGTTCATTTTCAGTTTCTAGATGAACTAATCTTAGAATGAAAGGGTAGTAGCTTACAGCCTATCAGTTGATTCATTTTTTACCTTAAGGCTTGAAAGATGATCTCTAAGGGTTATCTTATCATCTAGTTTCTGTTAAGGATTCAAGATCCGACACAAAAACTCTTGAGTCAGTCCTAGTGGTTAATGAGTTTCCAGAAGTGTTTCCTGAATATCATCTCGGAGTTCCTCTTGATAGGGAAATCAACTTTGGAATTGATCTCCTTTCAGATACCCAGCCCATTTATATTCCTAGTTACAAAATGGCTCCAGCTAAGCTTAAGAAATTGAAAGAGTAGTTGAAAGACCTTCTAGATAAGGGCTTCATCAAAACTAGTATTTTACCATAGGGTGCACCGGTGTCGTTCGTGATGAAGAAAGATGGTTCTCTTAAAATATACATTGACTATAGGCAGTTGAACAAGGCCACAATCAAGAATAAGTATTCCATCCCCAGGATTGATGACTTTGTTTACCGACTTCAGGGTGCTAGTCATTTCTCAAAGATAGACCTCAGATCAGGTTATCATTAGCTTAATGTCAGAGATATTGACATTCTGAAGACAACCTTCATAACTCGGTATGGTCATTATGAATTTGTAGTTATGACATTTGGACTAACCAATGCTCCTGCAACTTTCATGGATTTGATGAACAGAGTGTTCAAGCAGTATTTGGACTTGTTCGTTATTGTCTTTATTGATGATATCCTCATTTACTCTATGAATGAGGAAGAACTTGCTAGTCATTTGAGAGTTGTTCTGCAAACTCTCAAAGATCGCCAGTTATTCGCCAAATTTAACAAGTGCAAGTTTTGGTTATAATCAGTTGCTTTACTTGGGCATATAGTACCCAACAAAGGGACCCAAGTGGATTCCCAAAAAATAGAAGCAGTGAAACAATGGCCCAGACCTGCCTCTCCTACAGATATCAGAAGTTTCTTGAGTCTAGAGGGTAATTACAGAAGTTTCATGGAAGGATTTTCATCCATAGCCACCATTGACTAGGTTGAGTTAGAAGATGTTCAAGTTTTAGTGGTCAGATGATTGTGAGAAAAGCTTCACAAAATTGAAAACTAGGTTGACTACAACTTATGTTTTGACTCTACCAGAGGATTTAGACGGTTATGTGATTTATTGTGATGCATCCAGAGTCGGCCTAGGTTGTGTGTTGATGCAACGAGATATGGTTATAGCTTATGCTTCCAGATAACTTAAGGTGCATGAGAAGAATTATCCAACTCATGACCTCGATCTTGCAGCGGTGGTGTTTGCAGTTAAGATTTGGAGACACTACCTATATGGTGTTCAAAAATCAAAAAAGCCTTCAATATGTGTTCACCCAGAAATAGTTCAATTTTCGCCAGAGAAGATGGCTTGAGTTCCTCAAGGATTATGACATGATTGTGCATTACCATCCTGGTAAGGTAAATGTAATAGCAGATGCCCTTAGCAGACTATCTATGGGTAGTGTAGCACATGTTGAGGAAGGAAGAAAAGAGCTAGCAAAGGATGTTCACAGGCTTGCTCGTTTAAGAGTTCATCTTATTAGCATATCAGATGGTAGTGTGACAATTCAGAATGGATCAAAATCTTTATTGGCAGTGGAAGTCAAGGAAAAGAAAAACAGTGATCCGATATTTCTTGAACTCAGGGTGCAATCCATCAAAAGAGAGTTAAGGTATTCTCTTAAGGGAGAGATGGTGTGCTTCACTACAAGGGTCGATTAGGTGTTCCTAATGTGGGCGAGTTGAGACAACAGATTCTTGCAGAAGCCCATAACTCCAGCTATTTCTATTCATATAGGCACCACTAAGATGTACCATGATTTGTGGGAAGTCTTTTGGTGGAATGGCATGAAGAGGGATATAATAGATTTTGTAGCTAAGTGCCCCAATTTTCAGCACGTGAAAGTAGAACTTTAGAAACCAAGGGGTATGACTCAAGAGATCGACATTCCTATTTGGAAGTGGGAAGTGCTGAACATGGATTTCATCACAAGTTTACCTTGTACTCGCAGACAGCGTGACTCCATTTGGGTAATAGTTGACAAAGTCACTAAGTCTTCTCGCTTTTTGGTGGTCAACACTACAGATTCAGCAGACGACTACTCCAAGCTTTACATTAATGAGATAGTCAGGTTGCATGGGGTTCCTTTGTCTATCATCTCATATAGAGGTCCTCAGTTTACCTCTTATATGTGGAAGTCATTTTAGAAAGATCTTGGTAGTCAGATTAATCTTAGCGCAACATTTCATCCACAAATGGATGGTCAGGAAAAGCGTACAATTTAGACCTTAGAGGACATGTTGAAAGCTTGTGTGATCGACTTTAGAGGTATTTTGGATGATCACCTTCCTCTGATAGAGTTCGCCTACAATAATATATACCATTCTAGTATTCAGATGGCCCCTTATGAGGCATTGTATGGGCGTAGATGTAGATCTCCTGTTGGTTGGTTTGAAGTAGGTGAAGCAGCCTTGATAGGGCCAGAATCAGTCCATTATGCTATGAAGAAAGTGCAACTCATTAGTGATAGACTTAAGAAAGCCCAGAGTCGCCAGAAGTCTTATGTACATGTAAGGAGAAGGGAACTAGAGTTCCAAGTTGATGATTGGATTTTCTTGAAAGTGTCACCTATGAAATGGGTGATGAGATTTGGCAAGAAAGGAAAGCTCAGTCCCAGATATATAGGCCCTTACAAGATTCTGCAAAGGATTGGTAAAGTGGCTTATGAGTTAGAGTTGGCAGCAGAATTAGCAGCAGTGTATCCAGTCTTTCACATCTCACTATTGAAGAACTGTGTGGGTGATCCAGCATCCGTAGTGCCATTAGAGAGTGTGGCCATGAAAGATAGTATTTCTTATGAAGATGTACCAGTTGAGATTATTGATCGACAGATAAGAAGGTTGAGAAACAAAGAAGTCTCTTCTGTCAAGGTTTTGTGGAAGAGTCAGTCTATAGAGGGAGCTCTTTGGGAAGCAAAGGTAGCCACGAAGTTCAAGTATCCGCACCTCTTTCCTTCTAATTCCACTCCAGCTTAAGGTAATAGTTTCTCTCCAGTTTTTCAGTCATTCACGCATGAAATCAGCCTTAGTATCATGTTCCTTCTGTAACACCTGGAGCTACCCCCGAGACGCGGACACGGGACCTAGGACCACAAGTGATCCCAAGCTAACTCTGCTGGAATGATCATTAGCATACTAAATATAATAAACTAATGCGGAAGCTATAATCATAAATAAATCTTAAATGATGGGGAATACCCATTTACTATAACTGAGATGAATGAAAATTGATGAGTTTAATACAAAGAAAATATTAACTAAACGCTAAGCTGAATCTAACTATGTATGAAAATAGTCTGTAACTGACTAGAAATGCCGGGACAGGCCCCAGCTAAGTCTAGCAAAACTGAAACTAAAGGACTAAAAATACTGAAAAGAAACTCATGACTATTGTCCTCAGAGAATTAGGACTCACCACTGATTCTGCTGAAATGGATATCGAGAGCCGATCTAAGCGTGATCTGGACGCTAAGAACCTGAACCTATATCACGAGAAGATGTAGCGCATGTATGAGTCAATACTTGAAAGGTACTGAGCATGCATGATAGAGTAAACGTGAAATAACATATAACTGAACAAAGCAAATAAGCATTGACATAATCTGAACATGATATAGATACTGAATGGAGAGATAACTGAAAGCAGTGACCACCTTATGACATGCTGAAACTAAATACTGGATATACTGATCAATGGTCAATGCAATAAGATCTGACTAAACTGTGGGAACTACTAATAGACAATAATAAAACCACTTGAGCTAAATGTGGAGTCCGATGTATATGCTCAATCGAGAGGACCCAATATACCCTGCAAGAGGTATAAAGGCATGCTGGCATGATCAATGAAATGAAGCCCACAGAGGGGACTTACAACCTACATGGCTCATAGTTCTGGAACTAATTGGGTACACTAAACCCTAGTCTAACTCGGTATTATGCTACTCCCAATGGATTAAGTAATTAACACATTATGATTGAATTTCTGTAAGTTACTGGATAGCTCAAACTGAACATGCAAACTGAGAATGCAACAATTAAACTGATAATGATGCATTAATAACTGAGGCATGTATGACTGAATAACTAAAATATCTGACCTATCATGTGTAATTCAAGAACTAAAGAAATTCATGGCTAAGGTTCTGGAATTCATGTATTAAACTGAATATTAGCGTACTAATCTGATTTGGATCATTTTAACAGCTAAGAACCCAATAATTCTAACATTCAAGCAGCCCTAGGTCTAGTCATAATAAGGGAATCAAGAAACTGACTGAAAACTAGGGACCTAATGGGTGAAAAGAACCCACTAGTTAAATCCCACATACGTAGCGACTAATTCCATGGAGAAATCTTTCAATTTCAGGGCTGGAACTAAAGGAAATTTGCTGCGTTCTTGAATTAGGGTTCTTGACCTCTTTTCTCCTCTTACGCTCTAGTTTTTCTAAGTTTTGATTAATGATTTGACTTTAATAAGTTCTAGTTATGTTTCTAGGCTTAAACTGACTAAAACCTCATGATTTAGGGTCTAAACGATGTATCTTAGGGGTCTAATGAAATAGGAAAAGACCAAAAGATTCCTGATTTAACTGTTGTCGGAGTGACCGACGGATTGGACCTACGGGCCATAATTCAATCCACGGTCCGTAGATTGGGGCCGTCGATCAACTCTTCCTGATAGGGCTTCACTAAAACAAGCATAACCTTTTACTCGGAGGTCGAATTTTAGCAAACTTGATGGCCTTGGAAAGAGGACTCAGTTATCTATTATATATTAGGTTATCAGACATAATTACTTTTGTGCTAAGAGGTATGACCATCTAAAGTTGATGCAATCAACAATTTTCATCTAACTGGCTGCTGACCCTCACTTACGGTCAAACCTACGGACCGTGGATCGAATGACTGTCCATGCTGGTCGGCTGTAGTTCGTGTCAGATGCTGGGTAAAAGAGTCTTGATCCACGGATCGTGGTATGATCTACGGACCGTGGATCTATCCGTGGGTCTTTCCGTGGGTCGATACTTAGCCGATTTTTTAAGCTGGGTTGGGGAGGGGTTGCATTGGTGAACCACAGACCACCAGCACGGGCCATGGTCTGACCTACGGTCCGTGGATAGAAATAGTGGGTTGCACCTGCAACTTCTTAAAATCTGCATTTTTGGTCTGTTTTGGATACGGGGTGTTACATTATCTACCATTCGTCCTCGAATGAAGACTAAACAGGCTGAAATGGAGGGAGAGGGCTGAAATCCCTGCCACTAAACACTGAGAACTAACTTTCTGACTAAACTGAGTTCCAAGAACATGCAAATACGCTGAAAATGCAAGTAAAAACTGAAGGAACATTATTCTAAGACTGAATTTAAACATGAATGACGGAAAAACTAAAGGAACATTATTCTAAGACTGAATTTAAGTATGAATGACGGAAAAACTAAAGAGGAACTATTACCTCAACCTGGAGTGAAATTAGAAGGAAAGAGGTGACGATACTTGTCTTTCAAGGCCGTTTCTACTTCCCAAGTGGCTCTCTCTACAGACTGACTCCTCTACCAAACCTTGACTAAAGTGAATTCCTTGTTTCTCAACCTTCTAACTTGACGATCAAGAATCTCAACTGGTACATCCTCATAAGCAAGGCTATCTTTTACAACTACAGTCTCTAATGGCACTACGGAAGCTGGATCACCCACAGACTTCTTCAAAAGTGAAATGTGAAAAAGTGGATGCACTACTGCAAAATCTGCTGGCAACTCTAACTCATAAGCCACTCTACCAATTCTTTTGAAGATCCGGTACGGGCCTACATATCTGGGACTGAGCTTCCCTTTGTTGCCTAATCTCATCACCCACTTCATAGGTGACACTTTCAGGAAAACCCAATCATCAACTTGGAACTCTAGTTCCCTTCTTCGCACATCTGCATAAGACTTCTGGCAACTCTGAGCAATCTTAAGTCTATCTGTAATGAGTTGCATTTTGTCTGTAGCATCAAGGACTAAATCTGGTCCTATCAAGGCTGCTGCACCTACTTCAAACCAACCAACTGCTACGCTCATACAATGCCTCATAAGGGGCCATTTGAATGCTGGAATGGTAACTATTGTTGTAGGCGAACTCAATAAGAGAAAGATGATCGTCCCAACTACCCTTGAAGTCAACCACACAAGCTCTCAACATGTCCTCTAAGGTTTGAATGGCGCGCTTTGCCTTACCATCTGTCTGTTGATGAAATGTTGTGCTAAGGTTAACCTGAGTACCAAGACCCTTCTGAAATGACTTCCAGAAATAAGAGGTAAATTGAGGACCTCTATCTGAGATGATAGACAAAAGAAACCCATGCAACATCACAATCTCATTAATGTAAAGCTTGGCGTAATCCTCCGCCGAGTCTGTAGTCTTGACCGCCAAAAAGTTAGAAGACTTAGTAACCCTATCAACAATCACCCAAATGGAGTCATGCTATCTTTGAGTACGAGGTAAACCTGTGATGAAGTCAATGATGATCACTTCCTACTTCCAAGTAGGAATGTCAATCTCTTGAGTTATCCCTCCTGGTTTTTGATGTTCTACCTCGACTTACTAGCAATTGGGGCACTTAGCCACAAAATCTGCTATATCTCTTTTCATACCATTCCACTAATAGACTTCCCGCATAACCCGGTACATCTTAGTGGCACCTGGATGAATAGAATATCTAGAGTTATGGGCCTCTACAAGAATACTTACTGAATTCTAGGGACCTAGTGGATGAAAGGAATCCACTAGTAAAATCCCACATACATGGTGACTAAATTCACGAGGAAATCCTTTTATTTCGGGATTGGAACTGAAGAAAACTTGTTGTGTGTTCTTGAGAAAGTTGGCACCTCTTTCTTCTCGTTTTTCCTCTATGTTCGATGGATTTTGGAGAATATAAGTTTTGATTAGTTTTTAAGGCTTAAACTAAGTAAAACGACGTACTTTAGGTGTAAAAGGACGTTGTTTAAATGCAAAATACATAGGGGAAATGAACAAAATGACCCTAACTTGAAAGACGATGAGGCCTTCTATGGACCCACTGATGGACCGTCAAAGGGACCACGACCCGTCAAGTAGGTCGTGGTTCTTGGCCAGTGGTTACAAGATCCTTGACCTCCCAACCAAGGTCCACTTCACAGACTGTGTGAAGGACCACGGGCCGTGAAGGCCATCATGGTTCTTTAATTGGGGGCCGAGGTCTACTTCTTCCTAGCTTCCACGAGCCTTACCACGACTAGTGTGGTTGTCCAAAGCCCGTGAAGGACTCTGTGGTCTATCACCGTTGGGTGGATGCTGACCCACGAGCAGGTCGATGGACTGTGGATATTTTCACGATCCGTGCACCCTATAGTGGTTTACCAACATCGTTGTTATTGAGGTCTGTTATGTTCTGAGGTGTTACAATATCTCCCCCTAGGAACATTCATCTTCAAATGAAGTCTTAACTAGCTTATTATGGAGGGAAAAAGCTACAATCCCTACCATGAAGAACTAGAAACTTACATCTAATTAAACCGAGTTCCAAGAACATGCAAATATGTTGAAATGCTAGAATAACTGAAGGAAAAAGATACTGAGACTGAATTTACGCAAGAGTAAACTGAAAGACTATTGAGGAGCTATTACCTCAAGCTTAAACGTAAATGTATGGAAAGAGATGAGGATACTTGGCCTTCATGGATGCTTCTGCTTTCGAAGTAACTCCCTCCACGGACAAACTCCTCCACAAAACCTTCACTGAAGCTACTTCTTTATTTGTCAACCTACGAACCTGATGGTCTAGGATATCAACTGGAACCTCTTCATCAGTGAGACTCTTCTTCACAGCCACACTCTCTAATGGTACTATTGATGTCGGATTAGCTACACACTTCTTCAATAAGGAAATATGAAAGACTAGATGAACCGCTACTAGTTCAGCTAGCAACTCTAACTCATATGCCAGATTACCAACCCTTTTCAGGATTCTGTAAGGACCTACATCTCTAGGACAGAGCTTCTGATATACCATGAATTTACGGTATTTTTAATACATTTCACTTAAGAGTTGTGTGTGTCTAAAGCCATTTTGTATTGGTACTAATGTGTTTTTATCTTATTTGCAGGAAATAAGTTCGGACGTGGAGGTTGAGAGACACAACTGAAAAATGTTGCAGAAAAGGGCATCTACGGACTTATAGATAGTAGGTCCAGTCACCGTCCGTTGGTGATAGGCATAGATGGACAGGCATGGCTTGAAGGAAAATTAGGGAATTCTTGACCAAGTGTGGAACCACAGTTACAAACGACGGACCGTAGCTCGCCCTACAGGCCGTCCTGCAGGTTCGTCAATTGATTCAAACAAGGGGTTCCCGTAACTAATTTCAGAAGTTTAAGTATGGAGCTACGGAGGAGGATCAACAGACCATGGATCGAGTCATGGTCCATCCTTCTGATCCGTTATTCGTTACTGAGAGTTGATGATTTTGAGCATTGGAGAAATGCCTAAGTCCCAAACCACGGAAAGGATCTACCAACTGTAGGTCAATCCACGGTCCGTAGGTCAGTGTCGTAGATCGAAATCGCATCCTGAAACTTTATTTCCTTATTTCATTTCCTTTTTATTTGGGAAACCTTTTTCTATGTATCGGACATGTAAACCTCATTTTTGGGGGTTAGCCACTATCGTTTAACTGTAGTTCTTGGGAATTAACCTGAAACTATTAGCAAATTGATTTCCTAATTTCAGGTTATAAAATTTTTTGCTTTGAATTTCAATTGGAGATTACGGGTTTCTTATATTCCTTACGTAAGTTCATGAATTCGTCTTCTAATAATATGAATTGTGTTCTAGCTAGTATGGGTAACTAAATCCACAACTAGGGTTGTGGGAACCATGAACGATTAACAAAGTATGAATAGTAACTAAGTAATTTTTGAATAGTGTTGTTTCATTCATTGATAATTCTTTCGTTTAGAAGTCTTTTTAACGGTTGCAAACATTAGAACTCTCTTTGTTGCTACTTGTCGGACCAAGGAGGTAGTTAATAAGAAAAGAATTATCAACATAGATTTAATGTGATACTATCTAATAGTCTAATGTCAATTGGTGCGAGGGTGAAAACTAAGCTATACATTGATGTGATGTCTAATATGAGGTAAAGGTAAGAGTTAGTAAATTATACACACATAGCCAGACCAAGGTGTGGTGTGAAATTCTCTATTTGCCGGACCAAGAATTTAGGAATACCTAACTTACCACTTTGCAAGTAATACACTAGGAAAGGATTAGTATTACTAGGATTACCGTGTTATGAGCTTATAGGGAACACACACGCCCTAGTTACTTTCTCTCATTGATAACAACTAAAGTTTGAATCTTGCTCAATTGCTCTCTAAACAACAATTAGTTATTTGTTACAGAAATCCCCCCCCCCCTTTTATTTACCTGTCTCAGAAATACGTTGACTAAACGAATATCATTGTAAGTTAAAGTTAAGTCTAAACTATATTCCTTGTGGGATCGACCCCAACCTACAAGTTGGGTTGTTTACTTGATAACGATCGCTTATACTTCTTTACGGAGTTCTAATTTAAGCGTATCATATTTTGGCGCCGCTGGCGGGGAATATGTCTTTTAGATTAAGTTTAACTACATTATTGAACTTTAGTCAATTATTTCCTAATTTTACTTTTACTTTTGTTTTCGTTTCTCTCAGATACCTACTCTAGTGTATTCAAAGTACACAGAGTCGAAGTAAACCACTGACTCCTTATGATCCAGAATTGAACAAAACATTGCAAAGGTTGAATAACCAAGGAGTCCCAGCCAATCCTATCGGAGGAAATCTAGGTGATGGGTTGACTTTCAGCCTCCTAGGGTTGATAATGAAAATGATAAGAATCGTAGTGATAATATACTAGGAGATGCGTTGAGGGTACTTAATCTAGTAGAACCGAGGTTGCGTAATAAATATAAGGTCGACTTAAATATCACTGAATCTGAAGGACCTATTGTTCTATCTCCTCTACCTCCGAGGCATACATTCGTGGTGACTAGAAGTCTGATGCAGATGCTTATAGTGAGAGGTTTATTCTCTAGTTTGGCAACAAAGAATCCACATGGAAACATGGCCAAGTTGACGAGTGTTTGCAAGAGTTGTGTGGGTCAACCGGGATTGGACATGGATGTTATTGGGTTGAGAGTATTCCCTCTATCATTGACAGGTGATGTTGTTTGTGGTTTACTGAGCTCCCATATAACTCGATTCACATATGGGATCAATTGCAGAAGGTGTTCTTGGCAAAGTACTTCCCACTGTCAAAGAAGCTGAACCACAAAGATAAATCAACAACTTCATGGCATTACTTGGAGAGTCTGTGAGTAGTTCATATGATAGGTTTACTGCATTCATAAGAGGTGTTCCGAATCACCGTATTTATGATGAGTCGCTGAAGGAATACTTCTACAGAGGATAGTATTACAATAGCAAGGTTGTGCTTTATACTATCGCTGGGGTTCATATGGTAAGTGTACCTTTGAGCAGATTGCAGGGAAATGGGAGAAAATCTCCTGAAATAGAAAAGCTTGGAGCACTACAAAATCAAACACTGGGAAAAGCACATTTGTAGTATAATCCACACCTAACCAATCTGCAGATAACATTTGTGAAGAGATGGCTCAGATGAGGACTGAGCTGGGGTTCCTGTTGAATCATGTGAGTGGTGGTGCTGAAAAGGTAAATGCTGTGAATTATTTGACAATAAATCTACCACCGATTGGGGAGTGCTACTATCTAGAGGATACTTATGAAGTGAATGATTAGACGGGGGGTTTCCGAGCCAACACCCAAGGTTCCAATTCGGATAATTGGCGCCAAGGTCAAGGAAGCCAAGGTCGGAACTATGGCAACTACAACCAAAGAGGGTCAATATGTCCAGGATGGGAACTACAACTGCGACAACAACTACAACTGGAACAACTACGACTACATAAACGATAGGGCTATTAAAAGATGCTTATGTAACTCTCCCACTTGTACGAATTGTTTGATCACTTAGCACTCTTGTTGGGACCTTGTCCTTCTTGTGGCTGTGACTTTGACACTCCTGGCATGCCTCTTGGTTCGGATCATTTGCCATCTTGACTCTACATTTTTAGTTCCTCTTAAGAATGGAAGTTGTCCATTTTAAGTACGAACTAGGTAGCCATTTTTTAATATGGTTCTTGGTTCTGTTGATTATTGGGTTTTGACCCTTTTTGATACAGGGCGTCGGCCTTTCTTGATACCTGCTTGTGCTTGGTGTGACGACATGATGTATATATTGGGCGAGCCTTACTGTTGAATCTCTTGGAAAACTGTGCTCTGAGCGTTCTTGACATTTGGATCTTTAAATATCGAACTTGATACTCTTTATATATTGTTTACTTGATTTATTTATTATGTCCAATTATGCTGTCCATGACTTGAGAGAGGTAACTTGGGGAATCTGAGGGCTCTCAACCTATAGTTTTTGCACCACTAAGTTATATGCTTAGCGATAGTTGTTTCTATCATATGGAATGTTCGAGAGGATGCATGAAGCTGGCCATTGGAGATGGAGATTTTGAGAGCCTTAAGGAAGATCACATTTGCATATAGGCATATATATTTTGTTTAACCTTGGGACTTGTACATGATCTTTGGTGCTACATATTTACAGGAGATTTTGAGGACTGATTTGGTCATGTCACCATGGATTGTAATATAAGTATGGTTATATGTTTTTATCTTTTTGGGGTGTGTAAACCCAAGTCTTGTAATAAACTAATTTGCTATATGTCTTGAAAGTTGTGTGAAGCATGAGTCGGCTGATTTCGGTACTCAGAAGCTTGTAATATTCTTGTTATTTCACCCTCGATTGTGAGGCTAACATATGCAAGAAGATCTGGTCGGTTAATTGCTTAAATGTTATATTTATTATTTTTGGAGTTCGTTATGAATCTAATCCCTCTACTAGATTAAAATCAGTATGCCTTCATTAATTGGTTTTAAATGTCGCAAGTATTTAATTTTATTTCTTGTTTAAGTAGTGGTATCGTTTTGAAAGGATCGCTACAAGTGTTTGTATCAGAGCCTAGGTTTGTGGTTCTAGAACTTTTGCTGTGAATTACTTGTATACTTGTTCTCTTTCAAAATGGTTCTATTTAGGGTTCTTGTTCACTTACATGGTGTATCATATTTTTATTGCATGTAGATTGCACATGCATCTAGTACATGTCCCTAATTCAATGTGATCTCCCCTTTTGAAGGAATTAAGTTATGGCCTCTTCTTTTGACCGACCTATGGAAGCTGCTCGTGAAGGTTCGAGTGCCTCTGTTTCCTAACTTCATGCACTGGAAGGTGTTGGAGAACATCTCTTGAACCAATATATGCCCCACATAGTGGGTCTGAAGTCGGAAACCATCAGGGTGTAAGAGCTGGTCCACATCCTCACATGAGTCGTGGTACTCAAGCCATAAATCCTCTTTTTCAACAAATGGCTGAATTCTTCCACCACATGGCTGAATCGATGCATGATCCCAATGGGATTAACTTTGAGAAAATGAGGAATATGGGTGGAGTGGAGTTTGAAGGAACTATTGATACCACTGATGCTGAACAATGGCTGGAGCGCATGGAGAGGGTATTTTAGCAGTTGGAGTGTTCAGATGTTGCCAAATTTAAGTATTCTATTTCACTATTACAAAAGGTTTTTTATGATTGGTGTGTAAGTGTTCCGAATGCCAAGGTAAAACCTCCGGTTCTTACTTAGAATGATTTTCTTAAGGAATTTGCTAACAGGGGAGAGAGTTGTCACTTTGCATTGTATTAAAAATACCAATACGACAATGCAAAGTGACAAGAGTAACAAAGGTACCAAGATAACTTTCAGATATACCAGCAGGTAAAAAGAGTACAAGTATAAGTTTATACAAAAACCTCAGTTCTTTAGCACAAAAACAGTCCACAAAATTCCACGAGTCAAACCGTAGACCTAGCAGCGTATCAAAGTTTTCAACTTGTACACGAGGATATACAACCTTAAAAAATGAATTCAATAACTTATTTAATTTCTAGCAGCTCAATAATGATGACATAAAATAGGGTTATCATAACAAGTAAGCCTAGCCTGTACATATACGACTATGCTCCCAAACAGTAAATTCTGGCAATCATAGTGCATCATGTCGCAACTAAGATTTGTAATGGCAAGCAGAAAAACTGGATTGTATACTCTTCATGAAAGTTGTGGGTACCTCTCTTAAGGTTGCAAATAACCAAGAATCACCGCATAATGTTGTCCATACAGGATTTCAAACTTCATAATCTGGACATAACTTGTCCTATGATGCGTCCCATATTTTGAATCAATAACAACTAAATTAGAGTTTATCATAAACATAAGAGTAGTACATATACAAATTACCTTTCCAAATCATATTTATTCACAGTAAACAAAGTTCTATAGAATGAGCTATGCTTAATCTATTAAATGCTACCTAGCTCAAAAACAGGTTTTACCACTTACCAAAAAGAAGAGTGTAACTCGATTTCCAGCCAAAAGGACCAAGATTTTCTATTGTGATCTTGAAGAACAACAGGTTGGATAATACTCTAAGGGACTTATACCTCAGCTGAGAAGAATTTCCTAAGATGAGGTGTCAAAATATAGTAACACAAGAGGTGCTTATCATATACACAGTTGTCCATAAAAGTTAGCTGCCCAAATACATGTGTGCTGCCCAAGTGCATNTGTGATCTTGAAGAACAACAGGTTGGATAATACTCTAAGGGACTTATACCTCAGCTGAGAAGAATTTCCTAAGATGAGGTGTCAAAATATAGTAACACAAGAGGTGCTTATCATATACATAGTTGTCCATAAAAGTTAGCTGCCCAAATACATGTGTGCTGCCCAAATGCATACATACACACCTATATATATATATATATATATATCCTTCACCTCCTTTTAAAGCTATACATATTTCTAATTAAAACATTATGCAAATACTCCCATACAATACATTAAATTACGATGACAATTATTTTAAACAAGGTTGCAAATATAACATTATTTCAAGTTCCCAAAATGAGAATTAAACATATTGTAATAATTAAGCAATGGTTTATCGACATGAGACTCTTGTTAGAATTTTTGGGGTGTTACAGATGGACCTTATGTTCTTCCTCAAAATCGAGAACCTGGTAATAGGTAAGTTTGGGGTAGTATGTCACGGATTGATGATATGACACAGAAGATGATGAAGAGGTTTGTTTTGACTAATGAGAATGTGAAGGAGATGCGAAACGACTTGTCTGGTATTGGTCAAAAAGTTGATGCCCATGCATTGTCTATCAAGCAACTTGAGCAACAAATGAATCAGTTGTCTACTACAGTAAACCTACGTCAGCCTAGCAAACATCCTAGCAACACCGTCCAAAATCCGAAGAATGATGGGCAATATATGGCAGTCACTACTTGAGGGGGTAAGAAAACTATTGATCCACCCATGCCATATTAGGTTGAAGTTGAGGTTAGTAAAGATGATAATGAGATCGAGGTTACTAGAGAGTTCGAGAATGCTACAAAGAAGGAAGTTAGGTCTGCTCCAAGATGTACTAGTGAAAGTGGAGTCTTTTATCTTTTCGGCAAATTTTGTGATACTTGATTGTGAGGTTGATTTTGAAGTTCCCATTATTCTTGGGAAATAATTCCTTGCCACTGGTCGTGCCTTGGTCGGTATGGAGAATGGGTAGATGAACTTCTGATTGAATAATAGAGAGGTAACTTTCAACATCTTTGGGTCTATGAGGCATTGTAGTGAGATCCAGTCAGTATTAGTGGTGAATCATATTGTAGCGAGTGGTTCTGAGGTGCCTATTAAAGAAAGGTTCGGTGTTGATGCACTAGCAGCGGTAATGATCAATTTTGAGAGTGATGATATTAAAAACTATGATGAATTGGTCGCCGCACTTGATAGGTTTGAATTTCATTCAAAACCAAAGATATTGGAGTTAGACATGAAGAATCGCGACTCTCCACCTGCAAGACCATATGTTGAAGAGGCTCCAAAGTTGGAGCTTAAGGCTATTCCATCACATTTGAGGTACGTATTCTAGGGGAAAGATGGCACTTTACCGGTCATCATTACGGCAGATTTGAGTGTGACACTAGTTGAGGCATTGGTTTCCATGTTGAAGAGGTTCAAGCGGCTTTTGGGTAGACTATTGAGGATATTATTGGGATCCCTCCTTGCAATTGTTCTCATAAAATCCAACTTATGCCGGATCAAAAGCCTAGTATCAATCACTAGAGAAGACTAAATCCACCTATGCAAGAGGTAATGAAAAAGTAAATCATCAAGTGGTTGGATGCTCAAGTTATTTATCCCATTGCAGATAGTAGTTGGGTTTGTCCTATTCAGTGTGTACCTAACAAAGGTGGGATGACTGTGGTTCAGAATGCAAAAAATGAGTTTGTTCTGATGCGTCCCGTGACTTGATGGAGAGTCTGCATGGATTACTGGAAATTAAATGCTTGGACAGAAAAGGACCACTTCCTTATGTCGGTCATGGATTAGATGTTGGACCAACTTGCTGGTAAGGGTTTGTATTATTTTCTTAATGGTTATTCGGGCTACAATCAGATTTCCATAGCTCCAGAAGACCAAGAGAAGACCACCTTCACTTGCCCTTATGGGACTTTTTCGCCTTCAAACAGATGCCATTTGGGTTGTGTAATGCTCCAGCGACCTTCCAGTGTTGTATGATATCAATATTTTCTGAAATGGTGGAGGACTCTATTATGGTATTTATAGAAGATTTCTCTGTGGTAGTTGACTTTTTTGATCGCTGTTTAGACTATCTGGCCGAAGTACTTAAACGGTGTGAAGAGTGCAATCTTGTGCTCAATTGGGAAAAGTGACACTTCATGGTGAAAGGGGGTATAGTTCTGGGTCATCGGATTTCTGAGAAGGGTATTGAGGTTGATAGAGCGAAAGTAGAGGTAATACAAAAGCTTCCACTACCTATCTCTGTTAAAGGTGTTAGAAGTTTTCTTGGGCATGATGGTTTCTATAGGAGGTTCATCAAGGATTTCTCCAAAATTGCACATCCATTTGATGGCTTAGACGGATGCAAAAGTGAGGTTGATTAGATGGGTGTTGTTGCTACAATAGTTCGACTTTGTGGTGAAAGATAGAAAGGGGAAAAAAATTAGGTTGCCGATCACTGGTCCAGATTGGTGGAAGAAACTATGCTCAAGGTAGGTGATAGGGCTGAAATTAATGATGATTTTCCAGATGAACAGGTATTGGCGGCTTCTCATGATTTAATTTCTTGGTTCACAGACTTTGCTAACTACTTGGCAAGTTATCTGGTGCCATCTGACTTGCCATTTCACCAAAGGAAAAAGTTTATGCATGATGTGAAGAAGATCTTTTGGTATGAGCCTTATTTGTACCATAGTTGTGTTGATGGAATTATTCGTCGTTGTGTGCCTGAGGTTGAGATGTTCAGTATACTAGAGGGGTATCACTCATTTCCAGTTAGTGGGAATCATAGTGGTATTCGAACTGTGCATAAAATTTTGCAGTGTTGGTATTACTAGTCTACCATCTACCAAGATACTCATAATTTCGCCAAGTCTTGTGATCGTAGCCAAAGAGAAGGAGGAATTTTAAAGAGGAAAGAGCTTCCTATGAATCCGATATTGGTGATAAAGTTATTTGATGTATGGGCATTGATTTTATGGGTCTATTTGTGAGTTCACATGGGATGAAGTATATTCTTGTTGCGGTTGATTATGTGTCGAAGTGGGTGGAAGCAATTGCTCTTGCCAACAATGAAGGTAAAAGTGTCACCGCATTCCTGAAAAAGAATATCTTCTCCAAATTTGGTACACCTATGGCGATTATCAGCGATGGAGGTTCCCACTTCTGTAATAAGTTATTCGAGGCGTTATTTGAGAAATATGGAGTTTTCCACAATGTAGCCACTCCTTACCATCCGCAATCTAGTGGGAAAGTTGAAGTGTCCAACAGAGAGATCAAGCAGATTTTGACTAAGATTGTGAATACGAATAGAACCGATTGGTCAAGGAAGCTTGATGATGCTCTATGGGCCCATCACACCGCATTTAAGACTCCCATAGGTATGTCCCCCTACAACCTTGTATATGGGAAGTCTTCCCATTTGCCGGTAGAGCTAGAGCATAAGGCTATGTGGGCGCTAAATCGAATCAGAGAGTATGTGACATGAATTCACTTCATGAGTTTTTCTTAAGATCTTATGAAAGTCTAGCCTTGTACAAAGAGAAGATGAACAAGTATCATGATCAAAATATCAAAAAACATGAATTTGTTGTGGGTGATCTGGTGCTTCTATTCAACTCCAGGTTGCGCTTGTTTTCTGGAAAGCTCAAGTCCAAGTGGACCGGGCCATTCATAGTCACACAACTGTTCCCACATGGAGCAGTAGAGCTCGAAAACAATGAGGGAACAAGGTTCCAAGTGAACGGGCAAAGGATCAAGGTCTACATAGGCAAAGAGGAGAATCTGCAAGAGGTGGTTGAGGAATACTATCTTGATGAAGTCTGAGTAATCAAGAGGCCTGCGTCGTGCCACGACATTAAATCAAGCGCTACTTGGGAAGAAACTCAAGATGTACAATCTAGCCAACTATAGGTTTTTCTTTTTGATTGAGGAGTTTTGTTTGTTTAGTTGACTTTCTATAATTTTTAGATTGGTATTTTATATTTGTTTTAGTGTTGGCTAGATATAGCATAGGGTCTGTGTATAAAAAGTGTCTAATAAATGTTAAAAGAAAGGCCTAATGGTTGCTACATATGCAGGAGCGGAAGGCAAAATCTACAAAAAAAGGGTTGTGCAGAGGTCTACGTACCGCATCGACGGTCTGTGGATCTATCCACGGACCGTGAATGGTGTCTGTAGATCCCAGGTAAGATCTCTAATTTTTCTAAGTGTTAAAGTGACTTACAGACCCGATCTATGGTCCGTAGGTCGACCTACGGACCGTAGACGGGGTCTCGTAGGTCCAAACCCTAGTTTTACCTGACCAGAGCCGGACAACTATTTAAATAAAAACCTTCATTTTTAAATACACCCCCATTACCCAACTCATTCCCAACCGTTATTCAACCCGTCCTCTCCTAAAATCCCTCCATATTGCTCCCAAATCCCACAAATCACTCCTCTTCCATTTCCCTAAATTCCCTAATCACTTTCCTCTCTCCCAAATTTCCTCATTCCCAATTTTCTAGAGTTCTCATTGTCAGGGTTCGGCGCCATAAAGCTAGCAAAAGGTCTAAAAAGTTCATTGTCAACACACAATCACCCACTTCCATTGCTTGTAAGGTAAACGATTTCAACTTAACTCTGAATTTTGATATTCATTGTTCAATATGTGAGGTCATGAAGTGGATCTTGACCTCGGGTTGTTTATGTATGAAATTGAATGTTGAACTAAAGTTAGAAACACCCTTGGGACGATAGAATGCAATTATGGTGTCTTTGTAATGAAATAACTCAAATAAAAATAGTCTAAATGAGAGTTTCGACCTAGGGTTCCTAGTTTTGTATGCAATACATGTTTAAAAATGGGTAATCGGAGCCCTAGGGATGACAAACTATCATAAATTATGTTGAGATACATGATTAGACTTAGTTTGAAGGATTGAAATTGTCAAAACATGGGTTAAACAAGAGGCTTGTCTGATACCTCGCACAAACGTGACTCACGAGACCCATCTACGGATCGTAGATCAGGTCTGTGGGTTTGTTGCACATGAAGATTCCACTAAGTATGGAACCAAGGAGGTGGACTACGGTCTAAAGCTCAACTTACCGACCGTTCTGCACATCCATGGTTCCCATCATAGCCCAACTTTTTGGGATATCTAACCTACAGAGGGGACCCACGGACCGTAGGTCCACCAATGGACCGTAGGTGGCCACTGCAGCCACTGTCTGAATTTTTTTTATTTTTTATTTAGGTTCGTTCTTTGTTATAAAATGTTTCCGAGTGTGTTATTAGATTATTTTGGTATTAATTATGCCTCCATAGGTAAAATTGCTCCCAAGAAAGTTCCAACCTTCGCACCAAGGGGAAAGTCCAAATCAGTCGTACCAAGCTTTCGGCTAATTGACGAAGATACTGATGCGAAGACTAATCCCGCATATATTCCACCACCCATAAGGACTTCCCCCACAGCACCCCGTACTACCCGGAACCAATTCCGGCAGCTGGTTCCTGATGTAGTCACTGCCTCCCAGTCTGATGAGAAGGCTAGACTGATCGGGTCACTGGCTGGTTCTGCTTCTAGCTCTGAGTTTGCCTCTGCTTCCGGCTCTGGTTCTGGCTACACATTCGAGTTAAGTTCACATAGTAGGTCTGCCTCGTCTGATGAGGCTACTAGTGCAGGGGATATTCAAGTGCCACCAAATACCGACCCTGCCCCAGCTGCGAAGGAGCCAAAAAGATAGTGTATTGAGGGCCAATGTCAGATTTACAAGGATTCACGGATGCTTACTGAGAAAGAGAGAATGGCCTATATGGTTTCAAAGGAGCGCAGGGTACTCACATGCAGCCTGCATACCATGCCCGACATCCACCGGCTCTTCCAACAACATAAGTATGTGTGGATGGCCTGGAACCTAGGGGAATATAGCATGAGATCAAGAGAGAGTTTTATTCTTCCTATGCAGCAGCCCTCCAAGTCTCTATTAACAAAAAGGCCAAGTCTGCAGCCCAGGAATCACTCAAGGCTACACTAGTGCATGGGTTTTCTATGGATATATTTCAGACCACCATCTGCCGGTTCCTCTACGGTCCAGCCCGCAGTTGGGCACTCAACATGGCCGAGTTTTACAACATATGGCACATCATGCGGAGCGGGGAGTTCAAGCGTAGTGCAGAGAAAAAAGAGACCATATTACACTGGCTGGCGAGTTACATTGCTACAGATGAAGAGTGAGCCGAGTGGGTCAGTACATTGACCTTTGGGATTAAGAAGGCCACTCTGTGTAATTAGAACTTAATTTTATTTTTCTATTAATTCTCAAGCCCACTGCCTTGCGACTGGACCCCAACTCCTAGTTGGGTTACTTTCCTATTGTACAATCGTAGAAACTTGCATTACAAGTATCAAAATGGCTCGGGCACTGATACCCAGACAGATGGAGGGACTGATCACCCAGGATCCCCTTTTTACCTCTCTCTGTCATTCTTTATTTTGCATTTCAGATTCTGTGTTAATTGCATTTGAGGACAAATTGCTTTTATTTGTGGTGGGGTGAGGCCCACTTTTGTGTTCTAATGTGACTCATGTTTTTGTGTATATAATTGGGTTATAAGCTATAATTTTGTTAAATACTGCTTTTGTGGAATGTTTGAGCTTGTGGCTCAGTGTTTTAAATTGCAAAATGATTTTGGCCCTTCCAAAAAAAATTTGCCACCCTTTCTGTGTTGAATGTGGTTGTTCCTTTCGCAAATTTGAGTCTTGGTTCCGATCAATACTGATTACTTGAATAGTGCTCTCAATCAAACAAATATGAATATGTGGCTACGATGAGGCAAAATGAAGTTGCATAGACAATATGTGAACTCTTTGCATCTCGTTATGACTAGCCTAGTATCGAATTGAGTTGCTTGTGATGATCATTGCACACTAGCAAAATTTGCCCCGCTGATCCGGTCAACTAAGTGATACTATATCTTGATATGATCTTGGGCAACTTCTAAGAGTGTGAACCAATTTGACATGTACTTCTTTTGTGACCTACCCTGTGATTGTCTGAACCACTTTTGAACACCCCTTGAGCTTTCCCTTTCTTTGGAAGAAACTTGTTGAAAACAATGACCTTTCTTTATCCATCACCCATAATCCTCATGAAGTTGTGGTTAGTTGAATAGCCAACTTAGGCCAAAAGCCTATGTTGGGGGTGTGGTAAAAGATAAGGGCAAGTCAAAAAGTGCAAGGAAAGTCTCCCCTTACCCATGGTTTTGAGAAAAATGGAACCCCTCCATATAAAAAAAATATAGAAAAGTGAAAGAAAAAGAAAAAGAATGAAAAAGAAAGTTGTGGAATAAAGTACAAAAGAAATGGGACAATTCATTGAAAGTCAATAATAGGATGACTTATAAGCACTAAAGAAAATAATGAAGGAAGAGGAAAGGAAGTGTTTTGAGTACCATATTTCATGAGGATGAAAGTCACTAAGCCTAAATGACCATACCTTTGTACTCAGCCCCATTACAAGCCTTGAAAAGCCTTCTTGATCTTGAGTGAGCTGAAACAAGTGTTGATTGGAAAATAAGGGCAAACCTATGGGTGAAATTATGCATTGTGTTCTTCTTTGTTAGTGTGAGCATTGCATTTGATTCTGGAACATTAAATGATTAAACCTTTGTGTGTGAATATGGAATCATTCCTTCTGTTAGGGTATTTGAACACTTTGGTTGAGCTTGAACTTGCATTTGAAGCAAGTATTGTGAGCATGAGATTCTTTGATATTGGTGAGTCACAACTTGAATCTTTGAGTGCACATTTGATCTTTATATAAGTAAATTAAGTCTTGTTGTGTTCATTCATGATTGAGTCTTGTGTAGCACTATTCGAGATACCCTTTTTGAAGAGATACTTTATCTGATGAAGACTTTATCTAGAGGGTATTTCAACCACTCTTTCAATTCCTTAAGCTCTATTGGAGCCATTCTGTAAGGAGGAATGAAATGGGTTGGGTATTTGGGAGGAGATCTATTCCAAAGTCAGTTTCCCTTTAGGGAAGAACTCCCAAAAGATCTTACGGAAACTCATTTACTACTAGGAATTACTCAAGATTTGGGGTTTCGGAGTTTGAATCCTTAACCCAAACAAGGTGATAGGCATACCCTTTTGAGATCATCTTCTTGGCCTTAAGGTAGGAGATGGATCGTCACATTAGCACAAAACTACTACCCTTCAATTCTAAGACTGGCTCGTTTGGAAACTGAAACCGCACGATCCTAGTTCTACAATCGACTGAGGCATAACTGCTTTGTATCCAATCCTTGCCGAGAATGACATCAAAATATACCATTTCTAACTCTATGAGGTCTACTAAGGTGACTTTCTGAGAGATTGTGACAGGGCAATTTTTGTATACCCGTTTAGCTATAATTGGGTCACCAATTGGAGTAGAGACTGAGAAGGGTTCTGAAAGAGTTTCTGGACTGATACCAAAATTTATTGCTTTATAAGGAGTTACAAAAGAGAATGTAGCCCCTGGATCTATCAATGCATAAACATCTAACGGAAGACTCGTAAAGTACTATTGAACACATCAAGAGAATCTTCCTGATCTTGGAGAGCCTAGAGTTCATACAACTTGTTCTGGCACTAACCGCCATTTGTACTAGATGAAGTACCCTACTGAGTTTGGCGACCTGCTGGTGCTGCTGGAGCTATAGACTGAGCCCTATTGTTGTTACATCCTTGCCCCTACCTGGTAAAAGGGCAATCTTTCAATCTATGGCCAGACTGACAACACCCAAAGAACCCTTCATTTCCTGCAAGACACTCGCCCGGATGGTTCTTACCACACTTTGGACAAGTTAGAAAGGTCTTGTTACCTGAAGCACTACCCTTAGACCTAGAGCATGATGCCCTACCTTTATGATCCTGTCGAGACATGGGGATGGAACATTAGCTGATGAAGTTGTTGGGGCTATAGACCTCTGCTGAAACAGAAAGAGATTTCCACCATCAAACGTTTTTTGTGAGTATCCATAGTTTCTTTTTTTGACCTTTTTTTATTCTTAGACAATTCCTTAATCTTATATCCCTCAACTTGTTGAGCATGAGTCATTAGTCTGGAGATATCCATATCCCCTAGTAGCATAGCATTCCTGCACTCAGTCTTCACCAAATAAGATGCCCCAAATAATAACTTACTTATATGTGCCCTTAGATGGGCAAACATGTGTGGAGCATACTTGAGGAGCTGGATGAACTTCAATCCATACTCTTGGACCGATATAGAACCCTACTTCAAGTTCATAAACACTTGTGCCTTAGCTTTTCTCAATGCCTTCGGGAAAAACATTTCTAGGAAAGCTCCACTAAAACAATTCCACGTCACATGAGTTGCATCTACACCCATGTTATTGATGCTTATCATGACCAATGACACTATCCTACGATATTAGTGTCTACGATCGTCGATAATATAGTAACCCAATCGAGGGTTGGGGTCGTGTCCCAAGAGAGCGGTTTTTGAGAATTAATAACCAATTAGAATATCCTTCAAGTTAGTCGTAGGTAAAGACGTTTGCGATAAAATATATAGTAAATTAAAAGGGGGTGACACGAAAGTATCAAATATCAACTGGGGTTTTTGTAACAAGTGCTAAAACAGCAAAATAAACAAGAAAATCAAGCATGGGGAAAGGTTCTTGGGATGTGACCGCAATACAAGTTGAGATAAATTGTTGGGTACATTCTTTCAATAGGAAATTTGCAAGATAATAGTGACTAGGCTAAGCTTTAAATGGAAATAAGTTCCCTGTCAGTCAACTTACCCCGTTTCAAATGCGTTCCTCTCGAACATCCATTAGTCGTATTAAGACCAGCCTACGCCTTACCCCACTAACTCTCTCGAGTTGAGTATTAGGATATGGGACTAGGGCTTACCCTCTCGGGCAGAACCTCATGTCGACCCACTCCTTAGGCCATCAGTCTAGTGGTTTGGGTTTCACGACCTCCCTCTCGGGCAAGCCGAAAACACATGGGTGGCTTTGTATTTGCAATTACAAACTCTTTAGATTAAATAACAACCATTGGGTGAAATCACTATTTACATATATCTAAACTATCAGCAAGCAAGACCCAACAAGAATATCAACCCATATTTGCTAAATCACAGCCCAAGAATGGGGGGTTTTAGCCACACATCAAGAAATAAGAAATTTTACCTAATATGATAATGAAATCAACTGGGTAAAAGAGATTAAAGCTTGAATTAAGCAAAGGGAAGTGAATAGAAAAGACCCACTTCCAACTTGGGGAAGAAGAACTCGTTTCTTTAAGTCTCCACAAAACCCTCTCCAAACTTGAGAGAAAATATTAGCTAGAATATGTTCTAAAGTGAAAATAATAATAATAATTGTTCCACACTTTGATCTCTCCTAAGACTACAACTCTAAATAGTATTTATAGTTTTCACAGATTGTGCTGCAGAGGATTGTTCGGTGACATTAGTCGAGATCAGCGATCCGCCCTTTGGTCAGCTCATCGCCTTCAGTGTCTTTCCTTTAGCATCCTTGCATTCTTGATCATTGGGCAGTACAATACTGTTTCACGGAACTTATCGACGACCCGCTAACTGCTCCTTTCCTCGCCTTTTGATCCACTTCCTTCAAGGCTTCGGGTACTGGAACGATGGGAGGCTTATGTTGTTTCAGCGACTCACCATGTTAAACTCGGCGATCCGCTGGATTCCATTTCTTGTTCTTTTCAACCCTATTTTCTCTATTTTGCGGCTAAGTGTCCATGCTTCCAATAAAACTTCAAATACCTGAAACTTAAGCATTTTAATCAGGTATTGAGATAAAACAAGAATTCAAGGAAACTATTTCCAATAAAACAAAGTCCTAAATGAGTCCAGTTTGTGGACTCATCCACAACCCAAACTTAAGCTTTTGCTTAGCTTTAAGCAAACTCAAGTTTAGCCGTTCAAAAAGGGTGTCTCAAACAGTGCTACACAAGACTAAAGCATGAATGCACACAACAAGATTCAATTTACTTATGCAAGGATCAATTGTGTACTCGAAGATTCAAATTGTGTTACACCATCATCAAAGATTCTCGTGCTCGCAATACTTGTTACTTGTGCAAGTTCAAGCTCAACAAAAGTATCTAAATGCCTTCGTACAAAGAATGATTCCATATTCACACACACATATGAGTCAATTTAAAATTAGGAATCAGATACAACGCTCACACTCAAAAAGAGGAACACAATGCATGTTTTCACCTATAGGTTTGCCCTTATTTTCCAATTGAATTTTGATCCAGCTTACTCAAGATCAAAAAGGTTTTTCTAAGTCTTGTAATGGGGCTGAGTGCAAAGGTATGGTCATTTAGGTTTAGTGACTTTTCCTCGTGAGATGTGATATTCTCAAGACACCATCTTCCCTTCCTTCCTCAATTTTTCTTCTAGTGCTCACAAGTTATCCTATTATTCATTCTCCATGTATTGCTTGGAAACCCAGTTTCTTTTGCTCTTTTATTCTACAACTTTCTTTTTCTTAATTTTCTTTTCCCTTTCTTTTTTTCTTTTTTGTATATGGAGGGTTTCCATTTTGTTTTGCAATACAACATGTTCATGAGGCTTTTTGCACTTCTTGACTTTTCCTTTTCCTTTTCACCACACCCCCAACTTAGAATTTTGACCTAAGTTGTCTATTCACTAAACACATCTCAAGAGGATTATAGGTAGTGGATGAAAAAAATCTAGAGTTTATCAAGGTTCTTCCAAAGAAAGGTAAGGCACAAAGGTGTTCAAAAGAGTTTCACCCGCTCACAGGTAGGTCACAAAAATAGGTATATGTCAAATTGGCTCACACTCTTTAAAATTGCCTAAGTTCATCTCAAGAGTACACCTTTCTAAATCAATCAGATTAACGGGGTAAATTCTAGGTTTATTCATGCATAGTTCAAAGTAAGCTAATCACACAAGGCATCGATACTTCAATCAAACTAGACTAGACACGCTCGCTAGTGTGCAACGGTCATCACAAGAGAATCAATTTGATAAATGGCTAATCTCAACGAGATACAATGAGTTCACATATTGTATATGCAACTTCATTTGGCCTCATCGTAGCCGTACATTCATGTTTATTCAATTGCGAGCACTATTCAAGTAATTAGTATTGATCAAAATCGAGACTCAACTTATTTTTACAAAAGAACATCCACTTTCAACACAAGAGGTGGTGAAATTTTTTGAAAGGATCAAAATTATTTTGCAAGTGAAACAACAGGAGCCATGAGCTCAAACATCCATAGAAAAATAGTAATTTAAAATAATAATTAAAAATAGACAACCCAAATATATACAGAACAAAACATGACTGTCAACACAAAAGGTGTGGGCCTCACCCCACCATAAATAAAAGGTGTTTGTCCTCAAATGCAAGAAATAAGTATCCAAATGGGTAGATGAAGAAAAACAGAGAGGGAGGTAAAAATGGGATCCTGTTTAAGAAATCGCTCTATCTGTCTGGGCATCAGTTCTCGGTGCATCTTTCTGAAGTAAAACAATGGTCCTTGGAGCATTGTCTTTTCTCCACTGTTTGCCTTTGCCTTAGTCTCTGCAGCAAGATTTATTGCAATCTTCTGATCTATCTCCTGAGCTGCTCTGAAGGCATGCATTGCATTAACTAAGCTCCGATCACATGGGTGGATATTAGGATCGAAATAAATTCGTCTCTTTTTCCTAGCTTCTTTGGTGTACTTTCTTTGTCTGGCCATCTCAGCTCTCTTTTCCTCTTTTCTAAATTCTCGAGCTCTCACGTGCCTGGGTAGGTCATTCCTCCCTGCAACTTTTGGTCTGGCCATTTCTGCAACCACTTCAAGGATAAGTTAAATAGTAATTCAAATAAGTGCAAAACTGGTGTTTCTGTGTGTGTAAATTGATGAACCCATTATATACAAGGGGTGGGTGAAAGGCGATCGGGGGATCTTTCGGCAATCTTCCAGGTGTGTTATGCGAACCAAACTGACCGCCGAGAGTTACAATTCAACCAGTACATAGAAATAGAAAAAAATCGCTAGGCGAATTGCCGAACAATTTGGCGACGTTTGCTGATTTCGCCGATCAGCTCTTTTTGTCCATTATCAACCCCACCTTTCAATTTTCACCCAACGACCTCCAGTTAATGAAACCACGCATATATAACTCAATTTCAGCGAAAACACATAGACACTCCTATTCCCACCATGCAACAATTTAACTCAACGCGTAGCTAAGTGGAAATTCCTCGAATCATACAACATATACCATTTCATAATCGAAAATATTTGTAACCTCACTGAGTCAGCAGAGGTTTAACACTTTCATCATTATGAAAATGAGTACAAGTATACTATTTTTATCATGCGATGTTCATATTGTTGACCGCTGATGTTGAATAGTTTCTAACGAAGTGCTAGGCAACAATGCAATGTAAATCCACACACAAATCAATGAACCACAATATTCCAAAAGTGCAACAAATATAAAAATAGAGAGCATGTGTGAATTTGGTAGGTCGAAGAAATGAGACAAAATTAGTGACATGGGACTTTTAAACCTGTGGCTTGCAAAAACCATCTAGTTCTTGCCTGCTCGGCGATGAAAATGGAGTTCGCCTAGTTATTTGGTGACACGCCAAATGTTTAATTATTTCACCAAATGTCACAGGATCGGTATGTACTGTGAAGATTCCAACGGTGGTCTTCGATGCGATCGCTGACATTGTTGGCGATGCGCCACAACTCTTTTCGAGACCGTTAAAATGCATAGGGTTTTGGCTGACAATGCTTTGTGTTCGCAAATCTTTTCATTGCTCTACCAACTAGACTTATTGTTTGCCTCCATATCATTTTTCAATCATCTCCCTCATTTCAACCTATACAAACAACACACCATTATTTTCTTAAGGTAAAATAAAGCAAGAAAGGGTTTTGGGTTGCCTCCCAAACAGCGCCTTAGTTACCGTCGTGGCACGACGCAAGTCAGCAGTTATTCTTCGTCCTCATATTTGCTCATGTTGTAATTAGGTGAATCCTTGGCAAATGGTGGGTAGTGGCCTGATATCAAATGGCCGATTTGATCACCTTGTAGCTGGATTGTCACGGAGTGAGAGGCTGATGCTTTATTTAGCATTGTGATATTTTCCTTCATCTTATTCAACATCTCCTCTTGTCCCTTCATTTTATTTTGAATGAGTGAAAGATCTTTATCTCCTTGCATACCTCTCTGCTTCTTCTCATGACTACACGCACGGAGGGAGTGGTACTTTTCTTGACCCATGGTTTGTACTTCCAATTCCGTGACATGGTTGCAACACTACTTGAAACTTCAACCACATGTCCTAAATTGTTTCATCCCCTACCTGTTTAAATGTTAAGAGATTGTCCCTGAGGGCCAATAGTTTCAACAAGGGATGATTCGTGTGGTATCCATAATGGTCATCCATCGTTTTTTCCCTGTTGTGATGTTCAAACAATCAAAGCAAAACTACAACTAAGATTAGTAAAGCTAAAAGTACAGAAAAACTGAGATTCTTGCCAATGATCCTTGGGATTACATACACTTAAAAACTCAAAGAAAAACAAAACTGAGAGTAAAGTTAATAATCTATGATTATAAGACGAAAATTCTAGTGAACTAAAAATTCTCAAATAAACCCACTCCCCGGCAACGGCGCCATTTTGATGCTTATCCTGACCAACGACACTATCCTACGCAATGAGTGTCTACGATCATCGATAATATAGTAACCCAACTGAGGGTTGGGGTCGTGTCCCAAGGGAGTGGTTTTTGAGAATTAATAACCAATTAGAATTTCATCAAGTTAGTCGTAGTTAAAGACGTTTGCTATAAAAGACATATTAAATTAAAGGGGATGACACAAAAGTGTCAAATATCAACTGAGGGTTTTGTAACAAGTGCAAAAACAACAAGAAAATCAAGTATGGAGAAAGATTCTTGGGATGTGACCGCAATACAAGTTGAGATAAATTGTTGGGTACATGCTTTCAATAGGAAATTTGCAAGATAATAGTGACTAGGCTAAGCTTTAAATGGAAATAAGTTCCCTCTCGGGCAACTTACCCCGTTTCAAATTTGATCCTCTCGGACACCCATTTATCGTATGAAGACCAGCCTACGCCTTACCCCACTCACTCTCTTGAGCTACGTGTTAAGTTATGAGACTAGGGCTCACCCTCTCGGGCTGAACCTCATGTTGACCCACTCTTTAGGA
The DNA here is from genome assembly GCF_019186545.1 of Solanum stenotomum. Taxonomy (NCBI): domain Eukaryota; kingdom Viridiplantae; phylum Streptophyta; class Magnoliopsida; order Solanales; family Solanaceae; genus Solanum; species Solanum stenotomum. Next base: position 51,268,220 of record NC_064284.1, read on the forward strand.
CATCAGTCTAGGGGTTTTGGTTTCGCGACCTCCCTCATAGGCAAGCCAAAAATACATGGGTGGCTTTGTATTTGTAACTACAAACACTTTAGATGAAACCACAACCACTAGGCGAAATAACCATTTACATACATCTAACCTATCAGCAAACAAGACCCAACAAGAATATCAACCCATATTTGCTAAGTCACACCCCAAGAATGGGGGTTTTTAGTCACAGATCAAGCAATAAGAAATTATACCTGATATGATAATGAAATCAATTGGGTGTAAGGGATTAAACCTTGAATTAAGCAAAGGGAAGTGAATAGAGAAGACCCACTTCCAACTTGGGGAAGAAGAACTCCGTTCTTCAAGTCTCCACAAAACCCTCTCCAAACTTGAGAGAAAATATTTGCTAGAATATGTTCTAAAGTGAAAAATAATAATAATAATTGTTCCACACTCCGATCTCTCCTAAGACTACAACTCTAAATAGTATTTATAGTTTCCACAAATTATGCTGCGGAGGATTGTTCAGCGACATTAGTCAAGATCGTCGATGAACTCGGTAATCCACCCTTTAGTCATCTCATCGCCTTCAGTGTCTTGCCTTTAGCATCCTTGCATTCTGGATCATTGGGCGATAAAGTTCTGCTTTGCCGAGCTGATAGGCAACCGCAGACTGCTCCTCTCCTCGCCCTTTAATCCACTTCCTTCAAGGCTTCGCGTACTGGAACGAAGGGGGGCTTATGTANATCCACCCTTTAGTCATCTCATCGCCTTCAGTGTCTTTCCTTTAGCATCCTTGCATTCTGGATCATTGGGCGATAAAGTTCTGCTTTGCCGAGCTGATAGGCAACCGCAGACTGCTCCTCTCCTCGCCTTTTAATCCACTTCCTTCAAGGCTTCGTGTACTGGAACGAAGGGGGGCTTATGTAATTTTGGCGACTCCCTATGTTAAACTCGGTGATCCGCAGGATTCCATTTCTTGTTCTTTTCAGCCCTATTTGCTCCATTTTGCGCCAAAGTGTTCATGCTTCTAATAAGACTTCAATTACATGAAACTTAAGCATTTTAATTTGGTATTAAGGTAAAAAAAGCATTCAAGGACACTATTTCCATTAAAACAAAGCCCTAAATGAGTCTAATTTGTGGACTCATCAGTTATCTTTAGACTAAGTGAACCAGATATGAGCCACATCTTTCCGTTGATAGGATGCTAGCTCAACACTCTTTGTTCTAGTCACTTACATTACTCCAACTAATTTCGTAACCTCATTTATGAAGTTTTGTGGGTCCACACAAACCTTCGACCCTAGAAACTCAGAGGGATTCATTCGAACAACATCTCGAACTCTAGCTACGGGTGATCCACAATATGTGTTAGTAGGAACAAGGACATGCTAATTATTGTTATTTTCCATACTCTGAGCCAGGAGCTGGATCACATTTTGAAATTCTACATCCATAACCTCATGGTTCGGGACTAGAGGAACTATGTTAGCCATGCATGCATTAGCATTCCGTGCGTTAGATCTACTAGGAGGAATGATCTGAAACGTAAAAGAACGAATTAGAAAGGAGAACTTTGATCATACCCACCCACTATAAGAATAACAAAGAAAGTGAAGTTTTTCATAAATCACTTCGTAGACTCCCTCTCATAGATATGGTTCTTTTCACACCCATGATAGAGTATGTACTTAGTGTGTCTTTCAAACATCATAGAAATCTTGTACTTAATGCTCTGATACAAAGTTTGTCACGCCTCGATGCTACCCTTTTGACGTAACACGGGACCTAGGATCATGAGTGACCCCAAGCTAACCCTATGTTTGGCATATCATAAGCATACTAAAAATGTTGAATAAGACAAATACTATGCGGAAGTTAAACAATAGATACTGCGGAAAATGGGGAATACCCATCTAGTTTGAATGTATAAAATATACTAAGAGTTTAACAATAACTGAAAGATAAACTCATCAACCCAAGTTGATTCTATTACTATGTCTAAAAAGCCTCTAACTGAGTAGAGTCGCTGGGACATGCTCCCCATCTAACTCTAACAAAAACTTAAAACTAAAAGTAATGAATAAAATGAAAGCATGACTATTGTCCTCGGAATGTGAGGACTCAATACTAAAGTTGTTGAATACGGACCGAGAACCGATCTAAGCACGATCCAAATACTGAGTAATGATGAGTCCATGATTTGGACTTATTTACGACTTTATTTTGAGAAATTTAATGTCCTAGAACGCATATTTTGTCTCAATAACTGATGCAAATCCTTGAGTTTTAGGTATTTGGATTTAGAGACAAAGCATGTACACTAATGGGCAAAAGGAAACAAAGCAAGCTAACGGAATGAAGAAATGAAGACCTGATGATCGATGATGTCATTTCGCGAATCGCCAAGATACCTCCTAAAGTTACAAAATGCCAAAGCTAAAATGGGGGTGAATTCGTCGAGCAGCACCTATATTTGGCATATCGCCTACCTAGTCGGTGAAGGACAACCAGGTCACCAAAAGTGCTAAAGAAGATTCAAGCAAGTGCTCATGGATGAGATGGAAGGACAAAGAGCGAATCATAAAGTCATTTGGTGATATCAACCTAGATTACCTAAATTACAGTAGTCAGACTAAGAAAAAGTAAAAAATGAAGGCGAGATAAAGAACAACGGACGATTCGTTGATATGTCCGCCACACCCGACTTACTTCGCCGAGTGCTCATAAGCAGTGACACGTCAGACTTGTTTAAATTAGTTTTGGCTATAGAGAGAAATTCATTCAGAAAGTGAGGAAAGAATTACTTAGAGGGAGAACACTACCAAAGGGTTTAGTTAGTGATTTTAGCAATATTTTGAAAGGGATTTTGTAAGAGAGGAGATTATCAATTGATTTTCATCTATAATTCTCATTTTATACCTAACTATGGGAGTGATAACGGATTTTGATTTTTTTATTTTTGAGATGAGTGGCTAAAACCCTTTACTTGTGGTTTTGATCATGAAACCAATTGTTGAATTTACTTAGAGGGTGTTTGTTAGTTGCGAAGAATTGTGTTAATTTGAAGTTGGTCTAAGTTGTTGCTGTGTTTCGAGGTTGAATTGAGCCACTTCGTGCATCAATGTCAGTGTTGTGCACTTGCTCGAGAGAGAGGTGTGGAACCAAGGTGGCAATCTTAGCGTCCTTAGTAGTGCGTTTCCTTGGTTTCTGCTTGAGAGTGCAAACAAGTGATCCATCTTTTGTATTCAGCTCGAGAGAGTGGATTTGATGAGGGTAAAGAGCTGGGCCTCTTTCCATTAGTGTTGAAGTTTGAGATAATTCAACATAAAAAAGGTAATTGTTCAAGAGAAACTTACTTTATTTATGGTTCTACCTACCCACAACAAATTATCCCATTCTGAGCAGTAATGTTTATCCACTTCATTGAGATTCAATAATTGGCTGATCAATTCCCCAAGTTTTACTCTAATATTTGATTGTTTGTGTTGACCTGTAAATTTGGATTGGTAGTTAAAACCCAAAATTTGAGATTTGAACATTAATTGTGCAAGAATTTTTGGAGTGAAGAGGTTGTCATTGAACTTTTATTATTGAATTTGAAGGAATACTACTCCCTGTGGGATCGACCCCAACTCACTAGTTGGCTTATATTACCACTCAAGATCTTTGGCACTTGAACTGGAAGTAGTGTCCTAATACGTGAAATCAAAATGGCACCGCTGTCGGGGGGTAGCATTACTTAGAATTCTTTGATTGAAGATTTGACACTCTTAAATTTGTTGGTTGTAGTTGAATTAGTTTTGGCTGGTTTGTGTAAGTATTGGTTGGACAACGTAGAAGTGAACATGAGTGACGAAGATATGAATGATAGACAAGCAAGTCATCGAGATGGTCTAGACGACATCAATAGTGTCTACAACTCAGCTCAATCGGGTGGAATGGGTGCAATTTGTATCCCACAAATTGATGAGAATGTGATGTTTGAAGTCACTAGCATAACTCTTCAGCTTCTCTAAATGAGGGGACTATATGGAGGGCTAGATCACGAAGACCCACATGAGCATGTGAGAAACTTTACAAAGGTTTGCACCTCTTTTTCATTCAAAAGTGTGTCAGAAGAGTCAATTCCGCTGCAGTTATTTCCACTGTCCTTAACGGGGAAAGCTAATAAGTGGATAGCCGAGTTACCAAACAATTCCATCACATCATGGGAGGAGCTGGTTATAGCATTTACACAAGATTCTTTCCTCTATCAAGGATGATGAAACTTAGAGAGAAACTGCAAAATTTCAAGCGACGATAGGGGAAACCCAACCATGACACGTGGGTGAGATTCAAGAAGCTCCTACTTAAATGCCCAACTCATGGGCTACCAAACGATTTGTTACTTCAATATTTCTACCAGAGTCTCGATTCAGTTAATAAAGAAGTGGTTGATCAATTGGTACGAGGAGGAATAATGTTACAATCATTTGAGGTAGCTTCGTTTCTTTTGGATGACATAACTAGAATAAACCAAGCGTGGTAAACCAAAGAAGATCAAGTCTCACCATTTCATTTTTTATTAATGCAGCAGCAACTTGATAAAGAGATAGAGAGGGATGAAAACATCAAGAAGATGTTGACCCAAATAGAAGTTATACAAAAGCACATGAAGGGGACATGTGGAGTGTTTAAAGTTGAGGAGGGTTCTTCCTTCGGTTACTCAAGGCCAAGGGAGAATCAAGGTTGGAACTCCAAGAGATATGAGGAGGCTTTCCACCCACGCTATCTATAGCAAGGCGGAAATCACGATTGTAACTATCATAAGGGAGAAGAACAAAGGATATACTATCAAGATTGGGCCGAGAAAAATGATTATTGGAGAAGGGAAGGTGATTATGAGGAGAACCATACTCACTCAAGTAAAAGCCCAAAATCAAAAGGGAGTGCAAGTAGTCCCCGAGTGAATGACTTGTTGTCACGCATACTTGACAAAGTTGAAGGTTCGGATGGTTTGTAGAAAGGGATGAAAGGTGACTTTTCATTATTGAACAATAAAGTGAACTCTCATGAAAACGCCATCAAGTCACTTGAAGGACAACTGAATTTATTATCAGCTCAGTTGAGACCAAAGCTAACGATGGAAAATGACGATAGAGGGCTAGTTGTGGTTACTTGTAGCGAAAAGGTGGCCATAGGTAATGTGATGGGAAATGAAGATGCTCAAAAGCATGAAGAAAGTAAAGGTATGGAGGAACAAGAGTTACCTATTCATCAAAGTCTTGCCAAAGAACCACAAAAGAAAGTGGAACAACTTTCAAATTCCAAAAGTCATGCAACCTTTACCCAAAAAACTTCCACCATTTCCCCAACATTTAAGAACAAAAATGAAGATGAGAAGTTCAAGAAGTTCTTGTCAGTGTTCAAGACACTATCAATCAACCTCCCCCCTGTGGAAGCATTGTTGGAATTGCCAGGATATGCCCAGTTCGTGAAAGAGTTGGTCACGAAGAAGAGGAGTTTGGATTTCGAGACAATTGAAATTTCCCATAATTGCAATGCAAATATGACTAAGGATCTGATCAAAAAGAGAGAAGATCCTGGGGCATTCACCATTCTATACACCATAGGCATGCTTCAATTCGCTAAAGCTTTTGCGACCAAGGAGCAAGCATCAATTAATGCCCTATGTGATATACAAACAACTTGGGTTGGGTGAACCGAAATCAACCACAATGAGATTGTTGATGGCAGACCGTTCAATCAAACATCCCATGGGGATACTTTATGACATCTTTGTCAAGGTTGATCGGTTCATTTTTCCGGCTGATTTTGTTATTTTAGATTATGAAATAGACGCTCAAATTCCCATTTTTTTGGGAAGGCCAGTCTTAGCAACTGGGAGAGCATTGGTGGATGCTGAAAGTGAAGAATTGAGGTTTTGGGTGAATGAAGATGAAGTAACTTTCAATATTTGCAAATCCATGAAACGCCCAAGTAATATTCATGTGGTTTCTACTAATGATATTATGGATAAGGCGGTAGCTAGTGTAAGCCATTTGATGTGCATGAGTGAACTTCTTGAAGCCGTACTTGCTAATTATGATGAATCTAAAATTCAGGGCTATGAGGAGGTTGTAGCTGCTTTGACAGGTTTAGGATTGTATTTGAAGACTCCAATCAAGTTGGATATTGACCTAAAGAATAGAGAGAGTCCTCCCGTAAAGCCATCAACATAAGAACCACATAATCTTGAGTTAAAAGCACTTCCCTCTCATCTGCGATATGCCTTCTTGGGGGAAAATGACAGTCTATCGGTGATCATCGCAACTAACCTACTTGAATGGCAGGTGAAACTGTTCCTTGAAGTGTTGCGAAAACATATAAAAGTTATAGGATGAACCATCACTGATATAGTGGGCATCCCTCCTGGTATTTGTACTCCAAAAATCAAGCTTGATAATGAGTGTAAGCCTAGTGTTGAGCATCATCGGATATTGAACCCACCAATGCAAGAAGTGGTAAAAAGGAGATCATCAAGTGGTTGGACACAGGTGTAATCTACCCTATTGCAGAGAGCAAATGGGTAAGTCTGGTGCAATTTGTACCGAAAAAAAAGGGTATCATCGTAGCCCCAAATGAAAAGGGGGAGCTTGTGCCGACTAAAACGGTCAACGGGTGGAGAGTATGCATGGATTATGCAAACTTATATTCATGGACTAAAAAAGATCACTGTCCTATGTCGTTCATGGATCAAATGCTTGACAGGCTATCATAGAGGGGTTGGTACTACTTTTCAGATGGATATTCCAGTTACAACCAAATCTTCATCGCACAAGAAGACCAATAGAAAACCACCTTCATTTGTCCATATGGGACTTTTGCCTTTAATCGGATGCCATTCGGGTTATGCAATGCTTTGGAAACCTTCCAACGTTGCATGCTTTCAATATTTCCCGACATTGTAGAAGATTCAATGGAGTTATTTATAGATGACTTCTTAGTTCTGGGTGATACCTTTGAGACATGCTTAGTACACTTAGGACAAGTTCTCCAAAGATGTGTGGAGACAAGCTTGGTCCTCAACTGGGAAAAGTGTCACTTCATGGTTAAAAAAGGAATTGTACTTGGTCACAAGATGTCGCAAAAGAGGTTGGAGGTCGATAGAGCAAAGGTTGAAGTTATTGAAAATTTCCACCACCAATTTCGATAAAGGGGGTTCATAGTTTCTTAGGAGATGCAGGTTTCTACCTGAGGTTCATCAAATACTTCTCAAAGATTGCACATAATGTATGCAAACTATAAGAGAAAGAAGTGAGATTCCATTTTGATAATGCTTGTATGATGGCCTTCTGGTTCTTAAAGGAAAAATTAGTATTGACCCCAGTCATTATCAGTCCTGATTAGTCATAATTTTTTGCAGTAATGTGTGATGCAAGTGGAACTTTTTTACCCAATTTATTATGCAAGCAAGACTCTAAGCAGCGCTCAGTGTAATTACACCATGACTGAAAAATAGTTACTTGCGGTAGTCTATACATTTGAGAAATTCCGAGCGTACATGTTAGGCACTAAAGTAATTGTTCACATTGATCATGCAGCACTCCCTTACCTAATGGCAAAGAAGGATGCAAAACAAGGGTTAATAAGGTGGGTGCTCCTATTGCAAGAATTTGACTTTGATGTCAAAGATAGAAGAACTTGCGAATATTAGGTGGCTTACCACTTATCATGGTTAGAGGGCAAGGGGAATGATGTGCCTGAGGTTGACATAGATGATTCCTTGCCCGATGAACAAGTGTTTGCAATAACTCTAAAACAAACTCCTTGGTATGCAGATTTCGTCAATTACATAGTGTGCGAATTAATGTCGGATGAGCTGAACTTCTACCAACAAAAGAGGTACATGTTCGACGTTAAAAATTACTTTTGAGATGAACTATACTTGTTTCGAGAGTGTGCCGATCATATAATCAGACGGTGTGTTTCGAAAGAAGAGGCGGTGAAAATTCTCCCAGCTTGTCATGCTTCAGCAGTTGGGGGCCATCATAGCGGTGTGCGTACATCTGCTAAAGTCTTCCAAAGTGGATACTACTGGACATCCCTCTACAAAGATGCACATGAATTTGTGAAGAAATGCACCCAATGTCAGAAGCAAGGTGGAGCATCTAAAAGACATGAGTTAGCCCTTACTCCCATTTTGGAAGTCAAGCTATTTGATGTTTGGGGAATCAATTTCATAGGCCCATTTGTGAGTTCCTTTGGTAATAAGTATATCTTGGTTGCAGTAGATTATGTTTCTAAATGGGTAGAAGTTGTTGCACTTCCAAACAATGAAGGGAAAATTGTGGTTCAATTTCTGAAATGTTACGTCTTTGCTAGATTCGGTACTCCTCGAGCAATTATCAGTGATGGTGGTTCCCATTTTTCAAACAAATTGTTTTCAACTGCATTGAGTAAGTATGGGGTGAAACACAAAGTTGCAATGCCCATATCATCCCCAAACAAGTGGTCTAGTTGAAGTATCGAACGATGAAATCAAGAGCATCCTGGCTAAGACAGTGAATTCTAATAGGGTTGATTGGTCTCGAAAGTTTGATGACGCACTACGAACGTATCGCACAGCTTACAAAACTCCAATCAGCATGTCTTCGTATCATTTAGTTTTTGGGAAGTCTTGCCATCTACCAGTCGAGTTAGAACACAAAGTAATGTGGGCATTGAAAGCTCTGAATTTGGACTGGACAAAAACCTCAAAAAGAGAGAGTAGAACACTTAAACGAATTGGACCAATTTAGGTTTAAAGCTTACGAAAGTTCATCTCTCTACAAGGAAAAGATAAAGAAGTCGCACGATGCAAAAATACTTAAAAGAGAGTTCAAGGTGGGAGATTGGGTGTTACTATATAACTCCCGACTTAGACTCTTTCCCGGAAAACTCAAGTCCAAATGGTCAGCACCATTTAAAATGACAAGAGTATTCACCAAAGGTGCCATAGTAATTGAGGGTCAAGAGGGACTTGCATTTAAGATGAATGGGCAACGCTTGAAATTATACTTTTGAGAATGCTAGGAGATTTCTTTGATTGAGGTGATGTACCTCGAAGATGCTTGAGAGCATTTCCACGTCATGCCACGACGTTAAATAAGGCGCTTCTTAGGAGGCAACCCAAGTGTTAGTGTTTTAAATGATGTGTGTTGATTTTGCAGGATTGGGATCATGAGCGACACAAAGTACTCTTGGTGAATCGCCGAACCATTTCGGCGAGCACGATTTGGTTCGTCATATGGAACTCAAAAATGAGGCTGAGACTCTGCATCATTCAGTGAGACACCTTCACCACTCGGCGTATCGCCTATGTGTTTAGGCGACCCGACTTTCCTCTCCCTTTCTAGTCAATGCTGACAACGTCCCTCAAGGATCGACCGGCGATGCTCTTAGTTCATTATGCAGATATCCAATCTGTTCAGCGATCCCCTACATCTTCGCCGATCTGCCTTCTCTGCTAGTGCAGTCTACTGGAACTAAAGGCAATCCAAATAACATTAGGCTCATCGCCAAACCATCGACGATCGGTTCACTCTATCGCCAACTGGGCATTTAGTGAAGATTCCTCGTTACCCTGCTATACTTGTTTACACACTAGATTATTTTCATTTCTTTTTAGTTTTTATTGATTATCCCTATTTTTTTATTTGCGGTAAATGCCTGCTCTCTACCCACATTAGGGATAATATAGATTATTTTTGGTGGAGGTGTGGAGATTACTTAGTGTCCTCAGTGAACCTCCTCCTCATTTTGACACCCCTTGCTTGTGTTGAATGAGGCTTTTCTTTTGCAAATTTGAGTATCGGTTTGATCAATACTGATGACTCAAAGAATACTAATAATCAAACAAACATGAATGTGTGGCTACGATGAGGCCAACTGAAGTTGCATATTCAATATGTGAACTCTTTGCATCTCAATGTGACTAGCGAAGTACCGAATTGAGTCTATTCTTATAAGCATTGCACACTAGCAAAAGTGTGGAGTCTTGCTTTGACATTGGTGTCGATACCTTGTGTGATGAACTAACCGTGAACCTTGTATGATGACACCTAGAATTTGCCCCGTTAGTCCGGTTACCTAAGTGAAACAATTTCTTGAGATGATCTTAGGAAACTTTAAATAGTGTGAAACAATTTGACATTATACCTCTTTTGTGGCCCACCGTGTGAGTGTGTGAACCCCTTTTGAGCACCCTCTGAACTTTGACCTTTTCTTGGAATAAACTTGATAAAAGCTTAACCTTTCTTGATCCATTACCCATAATCCTCAGGATTTGTGATTTGTTTGAATAGCCAACTGAGGCCAAAATCCTAAGTTGGGGTGTGGTAAAAAGAGAAGGTAAACCAAGAAATGTAAGGAAATCCCTTTTGCCCATGTTTTGAGAAAAATGGAACCCCTCGGTATAAAAAAAAAAGAAAAAAAAGTAGAGATTGAAAAAGAAAAAGAAAGAAAAGGTTGTGAAAATACAAAGAAAATGGGGTTTCCAACGGTCCATGGAAGATGAATAAGAGGGGTCTTTTGATCTTGATTGAAAATGATGAAGAAAAAGAAAGAAGGTGTTGTTCACATCACATTTCATGAGGATAGAAGCCAATGATCTTAAATGACCATACCTTTACAGTCAGCCCAGTACAAGCTTAAAAAGACCTTTTTGATCTAGAATGAGCTGAAACAAAAGTCGATTTGAAAATAAAGGCAAACCTAAGGGTGAGATCATGCATTGTGTTTATCTTTGTAAGTGTGAGTGTTGATTTTGATTCCAGAACTTTAAATGATTGAACCATTGTGTGTAAATATGGAATCACCCTTTGAGTGAAGGTATTTGAATACCTTTGTTGAGCTTGAACTTGCATTTGAAGCAAGTATAGTGAGCTTGAGATTCTTTGGTAATGGTGAGTCACAACTTTAATCTTTGAGTACACAATTTATCCTTGCATGAGTAAGTTGAGTATTTTTGTGTGCATTGATGATTGAGTCTTGCGTAGCACTGTTTGATGCATCCTTTTTGAACTCTTGAACTTGAATTTTACTTGACGACAAGCAAAATTTTAAGTTGGGGGTGTTGATGAGTCCACGATTTTGACTCATTTAGGGCTTTATTTTGATAAATTTAGTGTCCTCTACTGCATATTTTGTCTCGATAACTGATGTAAATCCTTGAGTTTCAGGTATTTGGATTTAGAGATAAAGCATGGACACTATAAGGCAAAAAGGAAAAAAGCAGGCTAAAGGAATGAAGAAATGAAGACCAGATAAATGATGATGTCATTCGGCGAATCGCCAAATCACCAAAGTCATTCGGCGAATCGCCAAATCGCCAAGATACCGCCTAAAGTTACAAAATGCCGGAGCTAAAATGGGGGTGAAATTGGCGAGCAGCAAATATATTTTATATATCACCTACTTAGTCGGCGAAGGACAACCAGGTTGCCAAAAGTGCTAAAGAAGATTCAAGCAACTGTTGATGGGCGAGATGGAAGCACAAAGGGAGAATCACAGAGTCATTCGGCGATACCAACCCGGATCACCTAAAGTTATAGTAGCCAGACCAAGAAAATGTGAAACATAAAGGACAAATGAAGAACAATCGGTGATTCCCTGATCTGTCAGCGACACTTGACTTACTTCGTCGAGTAGTCATAAGCAGTAAGACTCTTGACTTGTTTAAATTAGTTTTGTCTAGAGAGAGAAATTCTTTCAGAAAATGAGAAAGGAATTACTTAGAGAGACAACACTACCAAAGGGTTTAGTTAGTGATTTTAGCAAGATTTTGAGAGAGATTTTGTAAGAGAGGAGATTATCAATTGATTTTCATCTATATTTCTCATTTTGTACCTAACTATGGGAGTGATAATTGATTTTGATTTTCTTATTTTTGAGATGAATGGCTAAAACCCTTTACATGGGGTTTTGATCATGAAGTCAATTGTTGAATTTACTTAGTGGGTGTTTGTTAGTTGTGAAGAATGGTGTTAATTTGAAGTGGGTCGAAGTTGTTGCTATCTTTCGAGGTTCTATTGCGTGATTTTGTGTATCAATTTCAGTGTTGTGCATTTTCTCGAGAGATAGGTGTGGAACCAAGGTGGCAATCTCAGCATCCTTAGTAGTGGGTTTCCTTGATTTTAGCTCGAGAGAGTGAAACAAGTGATCCATCTTTTATATTCAGCTCGAGAGAGTGGATTTGATGAGGGTAAAGAGTTGGGCCTATTTCGATTGGTGTTGAAGTTCAAGAGAATTTAACATAGAAAAGGTAATTGTTCAACAGAAAGTTACTTTATATATGGTTTGACCTACCCACAACTAATAATCCCATTATGAGCAGTAATGTTTGTAAACTTCGTTGAGATTCAATAATTGGTTGATCAATTCCCCAAGTTTTACTCTAATATTTGATTGTTTGTGTTGAAGTGTAAATTTAGATTAGTAGTTCAAACCCGAAATTTGAGATTTGAACATTAATTGTGCAAGAATTATTTAATTGAAGAAGTTGTCATTGTACTTTTATTATTAAATTTGAAGGAATACTACTCAATGTGGGATCGACCCCAACTCACTAGTTGGGTTATATTACTACTCACGGTCGTGGGCACTTGAACTGGAAGTAGTGTCCTGCTACGTGAAATCAAGTAACTGAACCTACATCATGAAAGGATGTAGTGCAGAGTATGCATTAGTACTTTGAATGTACTGAGCATGCAAGATATAAATATTATGTTGAACAAACCTGTATAAGCTAAAACAAGCCACAAGTGACCAATACTGTAAATACTGAAAAAGATAACTGAAAAGCTGAACTAAATATAGTGACCAAGTACTAATCATGAACAAGACATGATAAAAATCTGAACTGAATATAGTGACCAAGTACTAATCATGAACAAGACATACTAAACTGAATACTGAAGTATGTACGAAAAACCTGGTCAAATGCACTAAGAGTCTAACTATGGGAGCTACTATTAACCGACATAAAACCTCATGAGCTAAACGTGGAGTTCGATGTATACGCCCATCGAGAGAACCCAATATACCTTGTCAGGGGTATAATGGCATGACTGGAGCGATCACTAAATTAGATGCCCAATAGAGGAGACTTATACTCCTACGGGGCATGTGGTTATGGGACTACGAGGGTACACTGAACCCTAGTCTTACTTGGTGCTAAGATTACTCCAAACTGAATATGTATATGACACAAATGTAACTGAAATAATGAATAGCTATAAATACTAACATGCAATATGAGAATGAAACATTTATATACTGATAATGTAACATTTGAAATCTGGAACATCATTATCTGTTTAACTGACCTAGAAAGTATAATTTGTGAACTAAGTGAATATATACAAAATAGGATTCTGAGTTTCATACAAGGAATTAAGTAAACATTCCAAGAAACATGCTATTTCGATTAAGGATACTACAATAGTTAAATCACAGTAAATATCGAAGGTTTTAGAAACTCTAGGTCTAAACAAGATATGAAGAATCACGAAACTGACTGAATTCTAGGACCTAGTGGATGAAAGGAAAGCACTAGTGAAATGACACATACCTTGTGACAAAATTCACGGTGAAATCCATTTATTTTGGGATTAGAACCGAAGAAAACCTACTTTGTGTTCTTGTTAAAGCTGGCACCTCTTTTTCTTCTCTTTTTTTTTCTATGTAAGATGGATTTTGGAGAATAGAGGTTTTGGTTAGGTTATGACTAGATATTAGGCTTAAACTGAGGAAAATGATGTAATTTAGGTGTAAATGACGTAGTTTAAATGACCAATGAATAAGGGGAAAAGACCAAAAAGACCCTAACTTAAAAGTTGACGAGGCTTTCCACGGAGCCACTAACAGACCATCAAAGGGACCATGGACCGTCAACTAGGTCGTTTTTCATGGCCAGTGCTTACTAATTCCTGGACCTCCGAGCCACGGTCCACTTCACAGACCATGCGAAGGACCACGAGCCGTGAATGCCATCGTGGTTCTTCACTTGGGGGCTAGGATCTACTTGTTCTTGATGACAACTCCATCAATGGCCCATCCTTGTGACCATGGCCCGTGGTAGGCTTCGTGGTTTGACGCCTGAGCTAGCTTTGTTCTGCATGGCTTCCACAAGCTTTCCAACGGCTCATGTGGTAGTCAACAACCCGTGAAGGGCTCCGTGGTCCATCACTACTGAGTGGGTGTTGAACCACGAGCATGTTGACAGACCGTGGTTCCTTTCATGGTCCTTGAACCCTGTCGTGGTTCACCAACATTGCTTCTATTCAGGTATGTTTAGTTCTGACGTGTTACAAATTAGTTAATTCCATTTAGAGAATTAATTGGTTAATTTTGTTATGTGAATTAATTAATTGCAACTAATTCCATGAATTGAATAATTCATTAATTTATTTAATAAATAAATAATTATGTGAATTAATATTAAAAAAGGAACTTAATTAATGACAGTTAATGATTTTTGTCTAAAATTTATCAATCAAACATATCACTTTTCAAAGTCAAAACCAAGCTGAGTGAGCGACAAAGACTACGGTGTGAAGGACACCTTATACATAACCCTTTAAGAGCTAAAGGAAGTGTTTTCTAATACAAGGACAAAACTTTTCTTTCTTCTACCAATGAGGGAAAAATGACTTTTCATTTTCCCTTTTCTTTGTTCCCGAGATTTTCCATTTCTCATTTCCCAATTCACACCCTACTTAAATCCAACAATTTATAACAAGAATGGAGAATAACTATTTTCCAAACATATACATGACTAAATTGTGTGATTCGTAAGCAATGATTGTTTACATCTAGATAAATATGGTTTCCTTTGTACTTTACATACTAACATGTATTGACTATATTCGGTCAATCTGTAGATTTCATATGTTTAAACTGTTGAAATTTGGTTTATACCTAGAAAACATAAGTTACACAATTAACCCTTTAACTATATTTGTTTCTCAGTATTTTGTTAGTTTCATCCATGAAAACATTCTGATTCATAAGTGTGTAGAGAACTGGACTTACTAAATTCTACTTGAACTAGCTTACACTTCACACTTACATACGTAATTTCTGAATGTGTAATTTAGTAGCTATACCATTTGATATATCATGTATCAAAATGAAAAATTGTTAAAAAGTCTTAATGGCTTTATCATTGTTACTTAACATTGTCTCATTATGACAATGGGCCATAAATATTATTTTGATAATGTTGTTCCGTCATCAATGACTTTGTTTGATCTCCTTGAACCTTGTTCTTGGGATCTCAAATCTTCTAGGTTGAGTTACTCTCACGATGACTTTTTCCTCATCCATAGTCACATTCTCTTAGATGATCTCTCAACTCCCTCTCTAGTTAGGCCTTTTATAAGTGGATCTGACACATTATCCTTTGTTTTAAATAGCCAATTGTGATAATTCTACTAGAGAATAGTTGTATAATGGTATTGTGTCTTCATATTATGTGACAATCCTTACCGTTGTACATAATATTCCCAACACTTCTTATTTAGCTTACCTATCACAATATATGCACATTGGTTTGGGTAAAAATGAAATATCTTCTAAAACATTCTCGACTAATTCAGATTCTTCACCAGTTTTGTGTAAGGCTATGAACTCAGAATCTTTTGTAGAGTAGGCTACACATGTTTGTTTGGATGATTTCAAAGATAATGTTAATCCACTAATGGTTAAAACATATCCATTTGTGGACTTAGATTCAGTCAACCTAGTGATTCAATTTTCATCTCTATATCCTTCAACAAATATCGGATACTTGTTGTGGTACAAAGCAATGTTTTATGTGTTATCTATATACCCCAAAATTAGTTTCATTATCATTCAATAATTTTGGTTGAGACTACATGTGTATCAAGTTAATTAACTTATAGCGTAAGCTATACCTTGTCGTGTAAAGTTAAAGATGTACATCAAACTTCTCAACACTCTAGAATAATCCAATTGAGACTGACTTTCATCTTTATTCTTAGCAAGATCAACATTAACATCAATTGGTGTCTTCGCACTTTTGAAGTTTAAGTACTTGAATTTCAAGTATCTTTCAAATATAATTAGATTAAGACAACGCTTGACCTTGAGGATTTTCGTGAATCTTATTTCCCAAGATAAAATCGGCCACTCCTAGGTCATTCATATCAATCTTACTAGAAAGTCTACACTAAGTAACAATTATGTTTGTAATTTCGTTAATCATTATTAGCATATCATCCACATATAGATAAACAATGAAAACTCGATTTGAGTGTCTTTTCTTTAACACCATTTTTCACATTTTTTATCTTAAATTCATTTTCCAACATAATTTGGCCAAACTTCTTATGCCATTTTTTGGGTAGTTATTTTAGTTCATAAAGTGAAGTAACAAGTTTACACACTTTCTTTTCTTTAACGGGAATCACAAATCCCTCGAGGTGTTCCATGGGGAGTTCTTTCTCCAATTCTCCATTTAAGATACCTATTTTACATCCATTTGTTGGATTTCAGGGCCACATGCCACAACTAGTGAAATTAACATCCGCATGGATGCAATTCTAGTTATTAACGAGTACGCGTCAAAATAAGCAATACCTTCTTTTTGTCTAAAGACTTTAACAATGAGTATTGCCTTGTATTTGTCAATAGTTCCATCAACTCTACTTTTCCTTCGAAGATATATTTTGAACGCAAAGGTTTTCTTTATGGAGAAATATCAATAAACTCCCAAGTATGGTTGCTTATGGTTGAATCAATCTCACCGCTGACAGCCTCTTTCCAAAAGGATAAGTCAACTGAGGACATATCTTCTTTAAATTTTTGAGACTCATTTGGAGGAAAAATAATTTTATATTAGATCTAAAGGAAGTAGATGTCTTTTGACGTTTATTAGGCCTTGGAATCTCCTTATTTTGCACATTCTCTTTTTTGTTCTTTGATGAGTCCAAGATTTGGACTCATTTAGGGCTTTGTTTACATAGATTTAGTGTCCTCAAATGCTTAATTTGTGCCAATAACTGATGTTAAATCTTTGATTTTCGGGTATATGGATTGAGGAACAAAGCAAGGACACTTACATGCAAAAAGGAACAAAACAAGTTGAAGAAATGAAGAAGGGTGGCTCAGATGAGTACCCAAAGTTCCACTGTGCCAAGCTCTGAAGGAAAGAACCAAGTCGGCGATGAAGAGGAGCAGTCAGCGGATCGCCGAGTGAATCTGCAATGCCATGATAGATTGCCCAAAGTTATAGACCTTGAGGATGTTGAATGCCAAGGTGAAAGGGCGGTGGAAGACACCAAACTCGCCGAGTGGATCGGCGAGCCCGACTAACTTCGCCGAAGAGCTTTCGTAGCTTATTTTTGGCGACTATAATTACATTTTTGAACATTTTAGTAACAGGGAATTGATCATTATAATCTGAGACATATTTTGAAGTATTATGCATTAGAACTCTTAGAAGCATTCACTCTAGAGTTTACCGTAGCTTTGAAGAATTGAAGGTATTCACTTTTGAGAAATTGGAAGTGGGTCTTTGAGGTTCATTGATTAAAATATCAAGGGATTTTATCCAATACTAAATGCCAACGATCGTTCGTCAGTATGATAACCCAACTACGTGAGTTGGGGTCGATCGCACAGGGAGTAGTACTTTCTTTAAATTCAATAATCAAAGTACAATGACAACCTCTTCAACAAACAAGTCTTGCACAATTAATGTTAAACTCTAATATTTCAAGTTTTACCTTTCAATCCCACATTTACACGTGAATACAAACAACCAAATAGTAGAGTAAAGCTTGGGAAGTTGATCAGCCAATTATTGAATCTCAATGAAGTAGATAAATGTTACTGCTCATTATGGGATAATTTGTTGTGGGTAGGACGGACTATATATAACGTAACACTCTCTCGAAAAATTACCTTTTCTATGTTGAATTTTCTCGAACTTCAACACCAATCGAAAGAAGCCCAGCACTATACCCCTATCAAATTCACTCTTTCGAGCTAAATACGAAGGATGGATTACTTATATCACTCTCTTGAATTGAAACCAAGGAAACCCACTACTAAGGACGCTAAGCTTGTCACCTTGGTTCCACACCTCTCTCTCGAGCAAGTGCACAACATAGAAATTGGCACACGATGTCGCGCAATTCAACCTTGAAACATAGTAACAACTTAGACCCACTTTAAATTAACACCATTCTTTTCAAATAACAAACACTCACTATGTAAATTCAACAATTGGCTTCATAATCATAACCCCAAGTAAAGGGTTTTTGCCACTCATCTAAAAAATGATAGAATCAAAATCAATTATAACTCCCATAGTTGGGTACAAAATGAGAATTAAATATGAAAATCAATTGATAATCTCCTCTCTTACAAAATCTCTCTCAAAATATTTCTAGGAATCACTCACTGAACCCTTTGGTAGTGTTCTCTCTCTAGGTAGTTCCTTCTTCCTCTTTTTGAATGAATTTCTCTCTCTAGCCAAAACTAATTTAAACAAGGCTGAAGTGTCACTGCTTATGACTATTCGGCGAAGTAAGTCGGGTGTCACTGACAGATTGGCGAATCGCCGATTGTTCTTCATCTCGCCTTCATTTTTCGCCTTTTCTTGATCTGGCCACTATAACTTTAGGCAATCCAGGTCGGGATCGTCGAATGACTCTGCGATTCGCCCTTTATCCTTTCATCTCGCCCATCACCACTTGATTGAATCTTCTTTAGTACTTTTGGCAACCTGGTTGTCCTTCGCCGACTAGATCGGGGATACGCCAAATGTTATTGCTACTCGCCGAATTCGCCCCCATTTTAGCTTCAGCATTTCGTAACTTTAGGCGGTGTGTTGGCAATTTTGCAATTCACCGATTGACATGATCGATATCAGGTCTTTCTTTCTTCATTTCTTTAGCTTGCTTTGTTCATTTCTTTGTCTCTAACACCAAATACCTGAAACTCAAAGATTTTCATCAGTTATTGAGACAAAATATGAATTTGAGGGCACGAAATCTATCAAAATAAATCCCTAAAATAATCCAAATCGTGGACTCATCAACACCCCCAACTTAAACATTAGCTTATCCTCAAGTACACCTCAAGTTTGGCAGTTCAACAGAGATGTCTCAAATCATTCTACACAAGGCTCAATCACACAAAAAGGCTTACCTTACTCATACAACGATCAATTGTGCACTCAAAGATTCAAGTTGTGACTCACCATTACCAAAGAATCTCGAGCTCACAATACTTGCTTCTAATGCAAGTTCAAGCTCAACAAAGGAAATCAAAGGCCCTTACACAAGAATGATTCCATATTCATACACAAGGGTTCAACAATTTAAAGTTCTGAAATAAAGATCAACACTCACACTCACAAAGATAAACGCAATGCATGATTTTACCCATAGGTTTGCCCTTATTTTCCGATCGACTTTTGTTTCAGCTCATTCAAGATCAAAAAGGTTTTTTTGAAGCTTGTACTAGGGATAAGTGTAAAGGTATCGTTATTTAGACTTATAGGCTGAAATCCTCATGAAATGTGATTCCTTTTCTTCATCATTTTCATTCAAGCTCAAAAGTCACCTCTTATTCATCTTCCATGTGTCATTGGGAACCCCATTTTCTTTATATTTCCACGACTTTATTTCACAACTTTTTCTTTCTTTTTCTTTTTCAATCCTCTTGTTTTTTTTGTTTTTTTTATGTTGAGGGGTTCCCTTTTTGTCAAAACATGGGCAAAAGGGACTTATTTGCATTTACTTGATTTACCTTTTCTTTTCATCACACCTCCAACTTAGGCTTTTGGCCTAAGTTGGCTATTCAAACAAACAACAAATCATGAGGATTATGAGTAATGGATCAATAAAAGGTCACAATTTTATCAAGTTTCTTCCAAGAAAATGGTAAGGCTCAAAGGGTGCTCAAAAGAGGTTCACACACTTACAAGCTAAGCCACAAAAGAGGTACAATTTCAAATTGGTTCACACTCTTTAAAATTGCCTAAGATCACCTTAAAAATTTGCATCACTCAGTTAATCAGAGCAACGGGGTAAATTCTTGGGGTCATCACATATGGTTCACGGTAAGCTCATCACACAAGACATTGACACCAATGTCAAACAAGACTCCACATTTTCGCTAGTGTGCAACGTTCATTACAGAAGACTCCATTCGATGCTTGGCTAGTTACAATGAGATGCAAAGAGTTCACATATTGTCTATGCAACTTCAATTTACCTCGTGTAGCTACACATTCATTTTTGTTCTATTGTGAGCACTATTCAAGTCATTTGTATTGATCAAACCGATACTCAAATTTGTACAAGAACAACCACATTCCACACAAACAAGGGGTGTCAAAATGAGGAGCAGGTTTGCTGAGGATACTGAGTAATCTCCACACCCCCACCTTAAGCAGTCTGCATTGTCCCTAATGTGGGTAGAGAGCGGGGATTTACCATAAAGAAAACAAAATAGGAACAATAAAAAAGAACTAAAAAGAAATGAAAATAATATAGTGTGTAAACAAGTAGACTAGGGTAACGAGGAATCTTCACTAAGTTCCCAGTTAGCGATGTAGTGAAACGATAGCCGAATGCTTCAGCGATGCGACTAATGTTCTTCAGTTCGCACTTAGTTCCAGTAGATTGCACTCCTACAGAAGGCAGATCGGCGAAGATGTAAGGGATCGCCGAAAAGATCGGCGAACCACATAATGACTTAAAGCATTGCCAGTTGATCCTTGAGGAACGTTGTCCACGTTGATTAGAAAGGGCAAGGAAAATTGGGTCGCCTAAACACATCGGTGATACGCTGACTGGTGAAGGTGTCCCACCGAATGTTCCAGAGTCTTAGTGTCATTTTTTAGATCCATAAGGCGAACCAAATCGTGCTCGCTGAAATGGTTTGGTGACTCACCAAGAAGACTTTTGTCTCGCTCATGATCCTTACTCCTACAAAATCAATCATACATTATTTAAAACACTAACACTTGGGTTGCCTCCCAATAAGTGTCTTATTTAACGTCGTGGCACAACGTGGAAATGTTCTCAAGCATCTTTTAAGTACACCACCTCAATCAATGAAATCTCATGGCATTATCCTAAGTATAATTTTAAGCGTTGCCCATTCACCTTAAATACAGGTCCCTCTTGACCCTCAACTTCTATGGCACCATTGGTGAACACTCGTGTCACTCTAAATGCTCCTGACCATTTGGACTTGAGTTTTTCGGGAAAGAGTCTAAGTCGGGAGTTGTATAGTAACACCCAAAATCCCACCTTAAATTCTCTTTTAAGTATTTTTGCATCGTGCCACTTCTTCATCTTTTCCTTATAGAGAGCTGAGCTTTCGTAAGCTTTAAACCTGAATTCGTCCAATTCATTTAACTGCTCTACTTTCTCTTTTGAGGTTTTTGTCCAATCCAAATTCAAAGCTTTCAATTCCCACATTGCTTTGTGTTCTAACTCGACAAGTAGATGGCAAGACTTCCCAAAAACTAATTGATACGGAGACATACTGATTGGAGTCTTGTAAGCGGTGTGATATGCCCATAGTGCGTCATCAAGATTTCGAGACCAATCAGTCCTATTAGCATTCACTGTCTTTGCCAGGATGCTTTTGATTTCTCGGTTTGATACTTCAACTTGACTGCTTGTTTGGGGATGATATGGAGTTGCTACTTTGTGTTTCACCCCATACTTACTCAATGTAGCTGAGAACCACTTATTGCAGAAATGGGAACCACCATCACTGATAATAGCTCAAGGAGTACCGAATCTTGCATAGATGTAGCATTCCAGAAATTGAACCACACTTCTCCGTTCATTGTTTGGAAGTGCAACACCTTCTACCCATTTAGAAACATAATCTACAACCACCAAGATATACTTATTACCAAAGGAACTCACAATGGGCCCATGAGATCGATTCCCCAAAAATCAAATAGCTCGACTTCTAAAATTGGAGTAAGGGGTAACTCGTGTCTTTTAGATACTCCACCTTGCTTCTGACATTGGGTCCATTTCTTCACAAGTTCATGCGCGTCTTTGTAGAGAGATGGACAGTAGTATCCACTTTGGAGGACTTTAGCGGTTGTACGCATACCGCTATGATGGCCCCCAACTGGTGAAGCATGACATGCATGGAGAATTTCCAACGCCTCTTCTTCCGAAACACATCATTTGATGATATGATCCGCGCACTCTCGAAACAGGTATGGTTCATCCCAAAAGTACCTTTTAACATCAATCATGAACTTCTTTTGTTGGTAGAAGTTCAGCTCATCCGGCATTAATCCGCACATTATGTAATTGGCAAAATATGCATACCTAGGAGTTTGTTTGAGAGTTATTGCAAACACTTGTTCATCGGGGAAGGAATTGTCTATGTCAACCTCAGGCACATCATTCTCCTTGCCCTCTAACCTGGATAAGTGGTCAGCCACTTATTTTTCGCAACCTCTTCTATCTTTGACCTCAAAGTAAATTCTTGCAATGGCAGCACCCACCTTATTAACCTTGGTTTTGCATCTTTCTTTACCATTAGGTAACGGAGTGCATCATGTTCAGTGTGAACAATAACTTTAGTGCCTAACAAATACGTCTGAAATTTCTCAAATGCATACACTGCCGCAAGCAACTCTTGTTCAATCACGGTATAATTACGCTAAGCACTGTTTAGAGTCTTGCTTGCATAATAAATTGGGTGAAAAAGTTTATTGTGTTTCTGCCCCAACACAACACCCAATATCGTTCTACTTGTATCACACATTGCTTCAAAAGATTCTGAACAATCAAGACTGATAATGACTGGGGTCGATACTAATTTTTCCTTCAAGCACCGGAAAGCCACCATACAAGCATCATCAAAATGGAATTTCACCTCTTTCTCTAAGAGTTTGCATAAAGGATGTGCAATCTTTGAGAAGTCTTTGATGAACCTCTATTAGAAACCAGCATGTCCTAAGAAATTACGAACCCTCTTTACATAAATTAGTGGTGAAAATTTCTCAATAACTTCATCCTTTGATCTATAGACCTCCAGCCCCTTTTGCAACACCTTGTGACCAAGTACTATTCCTTCTTTAACCATAAAGTGACACTTTTCCCAGTTGAGGACCAAGTTCGTTTCCACACATCTTTGGATAACTTGTCCTAAGTGTACTAAGCATGTCTCAAAGGTATCACCCACACACTACACCATTTTAGGCCTACGGCCACCCCAATAAAGTGTAGCCTAAACTAGCAAAAAGTGTGGCCTTTAATAAAAGGCTACACTTTTGGACTTTAAGCAACGCTTTTTAAGGGGTGGCCTAAAGAAGCGTAACCTTTGACATTAGGCAACACTTTTTAAATGACGCCATCATAGCGACACTTATAAGGCGTAGCCAAAGAGGTGTAAGGGCACGCTTTGCAGTGATGTATTAGCGACACCCTTTTTTTATTATACTACACTTAAAAGCGTTGCCTTTGGTTTGTTATTGGTCAGACTTAAAAAATGTTGCCTTTTATATCTCATCTAGAGCAATACTTATAAAGTATAACTTTTCTTATATACAAGATAACATTGGACGTCCTACAACAACACTTTTGAAGTGTGGCAATGTTGTGTAGAATTTTGTAGCCACAATTTTTCATTTTTAAGAATATAAATTTTATTTGCATATATTCAATAATCACATAATTAAATATATAAGTGATCTAAAGCACAAAATTAGCTAATAAATAAATCAAAGCTATATATTTCAAATAAACTTCGAGAAACATGTCCTGTACAACCAATACTTAGAAAGCGATTGCTTAAAGATCTCTACTATCAATAAATTCCACAAAACCAAATGCATTAAAAAAAATATGACAATAGTACAAAAAATCCTCAACGTTCACTACAATAGATCGAGTTTACTTCTGGCAACTATTCAAATTCAATTACTGGCATTATCCTGCACATTGAAAATAAAATTATAAGTTAGTGAAATAAATCATGTATTTGTTATGCTTAATACTATTCATTTTAACAATACTTCCCAGCGCCTTCCCAATGTAGTGGTACTGTTATGAAAAAACACGACTCTTAGTTGCTATTAAAACATGTATTTCATATGCTAATAACATGTCACAGTAAGTAACTACAACAAAATCAATTTTCCAATCAACTGTTGTTACAAAATATAAAATCCTAGTTCTACTTGTATTCCGAGACTCTTTCGGCAAATATGAACAATAAATCTGGGAGAAAAAAAAACACTTAAATGATCACTCACAAACATTACCTGTTGCGAAAAAAAATCCTTTACAGGAGGATATAAATATCATTCCATGGGAAGCACCAAGTTACTTCTGAGAGCACAAAGCAGATGTATAACCAAAGAGCTCAATATTTTTTATGCGAACAACATGAACATAACTAAAAAGCTCATTATACAACTAACTACAACTTCTTTTCCTTCAAAGACGTCTCTCCCATCAATAAGCCAAAAAAAGACTAAATGCAGTCTACTGGTGCATCTTCGCTATAAATATTTGAGGAAAAAAAATTATAATATAACTCCAAATATTGCAAGGTTGAACATTGATGAAAAAAATGATTTCTGTCATTTCATAATGTAAATCTGACTGTACAGGTCAAAATGTAAAACCTCATCTGGGGATTTCTTAAACTTTCTTTTATGTCTTATGTTGTTGGCTATTCTTTTTAGTTCATTTTATTATAATAAAAGCACAAATGAGATTACATAACACGTAAATCTGGAAATTTCATCAATATTTTTTCATCTACTATCTAGCATACATTATTACCGCGTTAATCCATGCTAAAATTTGAAGGATAGCATGGTTAACTTACATTTGTACGATCCACTGGAGAAGAAGGTGGTATCTAAAAAGATGAGCAAGAGATGACACGAATATACAATCAATATAGTTAAATAATATTATATAATAACGTATGACATTTGGAATTGTCAATAGGTGATACTATGCTATTTAAAAGTGGTAAGTGAACACTCACCTTGTTTGGTTGTTTACTACAAAATGTTGATCTGACATGCTGAAAATCAGTTTGTTTGGTCATATCAAATTTAACAAGTCACCAATTTAAAAGGATGATTTTTAAAATCATTCAGAGAAACACCAGCACCGTTGAATGTCTTATTTGATGGAGTAACAATTGCACTAGAGTTCCTGCAAAATCTGACTCTACTCTTTGTGCATAAGTTGTGTAGTAATAGACTCAACTTTTACTCGTAGGGCCCTAACATTCTTTAGAAAATCAATAAATATACAGGTTAAAATGACCTGATATTAATTATAATTTGTTAATCTAAGATATATTCGATCTCATAAATTTTGAACACTTCATCCTCCTCTAAGAGCTAACTCACTTTCCCTAGCTATTTTTTGCATGATCATCTTCTCCTTATGCTGTCAGGTAGCAGTGGGGGATACATTTGATATTATTCCCTTTGTTTCACGATGATCACTAGGTATAATCTCCTATAACTACACCACCAATACCGGGTAACAGAACAACGACCAGAGCAGCAGATTCCATAGCCGCAGTTCTTCCTCGGAAATGGCAGGAGTTAGAGGACATTTTTTGTTCTAGATAGACATAATTCCTACTTTTCACAAGCACAGACTACTCAGAAAAAACATGACTCACTTATATGAGGATCATGATCATAGATAGTACACTTGATCAGTATCCTTTTGATGTAAACTTGATTATCAACTTTCCCAAACATATAGATATCTTGTTTTCTACATTAATTCAAACACCTGATTGTCTATCTTCAACTATTGTAACTGTTGCAGATAGTAATCTACATAGAAACAATCCAACAAGCATTTCTAGATGCTAGAATCAAAAATTGATTCCAACGAAAAAACTATCATCAATTTACCTGATATCACAAATAAAGCTAACCAGTTTGATTTATTCTCGAAAGCGAAACAGTTTGCATCTCTATTCTTTGTCAAGTCTTGGTGTACATGCACTTTGAAACATAATGGCTTTGAATTATCGAGAAATTAAGGAATAAATAATTTTATCAGTGGTAGAAACACTTGCATGTATGAGTACAATACAACATTATATTAAATCTAATCGAGAACACCAATAAACAATATTTTGAAGGTAGATGGTGATTGAATTGAGGGAAAGACGATGACATTACAAACTTACAGATAGAGAGCAAAATGGATATGGTAGTGAATTTAGCCTTTCTCAAGAAAGAAGGCAATCAGAACCAAAAAGGCTCAGAAAATCACGCAGCAACATGTAAACTAACATATGCAGATGATCACGACCAAAATGGAATACACATGGATGAGAAAACAAAAATTCAACAGAAAGGTCTCTATGAAACTAATCATGAGTACGTTATGAAAAAGTGTAATAACTTAGTTATATAAGAACCAGTTGACAATCAGAAAGCCAATACACAAGCAACATCTCTGTTATAAACCGCAAAAGATTTCCTGAAATATTGAATACATGAATACAAATAGTAGAGAAACAAACTTTGTACAATTTCAACTAACTCCATAGTTAATGATATCTGGTAAGACGTGACTAAGGGAAAAACCTGAAACTTGCAAATCAGTCTCCCCAACTTTAATAGCACATGGTGGAATTCTGGGTGGTGTCATGCTAATAAACAAGGAAGTATAAGAAATGGTGATAGGAATATTATTGCCTATGCACACAAGTTCAGGATGTCGAAAATCTAACATTGACATGTATCAGCAAACTAATCTACTGTCTACACATTCTGGACTAGCCATTTAATATGTTCAATAACTGGAATAGAGTAGCCTAGGTAAAGGTATGTAAGTCCTTGACATACCTAGTTGTAGGTGTCACAATGATATCTACCTTCTCGAAAATCTCCATCTGGAAATACATTAACCTCCGCCTGCAAGAACCGAGAGCACATTGTTGATAGGTTCCAAAGTTATCAACTTAAAAGTTTTGGCAACTAATTAAGTATAAAAGTAAACCTAAGGTAAGATGCAACTATCTCATGTTTTCAGTCATTTTAGATGCCACCATATTTCTAAATCAATAAATTAGCTCTCAAATGACAACAATAACATCAGACCAGTTCTTAGATGGAGTCTGAAAGAAATTCATGACTAGGTAGATTACGTTACTGTAGGTAGCTTCAGAAACATGTCTCACCTAAGCCGCTGAGAACCAACATAGTCTGCTGCAGTAAATGAATGAAAAAATGCCAAATTTGTACGAGTATCATATGCCAATATTTCTCCTTTCCTAGTGACAAAAAAGATGAAAAAGAAAATAGATAACAAGGATGATTTGAAGTTGCTTCCAATAAGACATTGAGATCAAGTAAAAAGACATGTGATGTACTAGAATATTCAAAGAAAGATTTTGTACCCACCACCATATTCTACATTCAGTGTGCACAATGATTCAGACCCAATAGAAAAAATATGTGCAATATGCATCTCATGAAACTCTGACATTACAATCTCTACAGTCTTTAACCACGAGATAAAAAAAAATCTTGAATGTACTAAAAATCTTATAGAATGATAGATACTCACAATATTGATTCTAATTGTATCAACAATTCTAAACCAAAGCTAGAAGATACACTAGCCAAAGTCCAAGATAAAGTAATGGAGAATGTAATAATAGAAATAGACATACTTTGCATCCATGCTTTTCTCATAGTCGACTGAGAACATTCTCACACTTTTCAGATAAATCAATTGAGAAGACATCATTAAACCACTATAAGAGTAAGTTGCTATGAGATTATCAAAGAAATAATGGTTATAACCAAAAAAATAATAATTCAATGCACAACAGGTGTAGTCACATCTGCATATTTTCCAAGACGCAGTTATTCCAGTGATCGCGAGCTCTCTTGTGAAGGGAAATTAGGTACACAAGGGAGGGACTGAAAGAAATAGAGACATATGATTAAATTACAGAAACAGAACTTCTGATCCACAATGATGTCCAAAATCAATAAGTGAAAGCTAGGACATGAAGTTTCTTAGGCAATTTATAAACAGACTAAGAGAACCAAATGCAAACATTAAGACATGTAGTTCCTTAACCAACGTATACACATGAGGTTACTAAGAAACATATTAGTGAAAGCTCCAATTCTACATCTAGCATTTCAAGAACATAATGCAAAATGAAGACCTGTATCCAAAGTAGAAAACAATGTTTGCAGCCACCACTGTAAGGAAGAAGGAAAAGATGCACGATCCTTGCAAGGTAAGGCACAAGATAGAAAGACTATAGTTCCCATAAGGAAAGCTCATTAAATCAAGCTCTTGAAGCCGGTTCTTGTTATCAATTTAGACGTAAAAGATAACTATGAGGAGGCTGCAATTGGATGTCGTCTTGCTTTGATTTTGTGTCAAGAACTTGAAGCGACTGAAAATTGGGAGGATACAATTGATGATATTATCAATAATTTAGAGAAACAGCACAGACGGAAGCTCCTCTATAGTATCTCCTTCTAATGAAATGATGGCAATATTAAGAGTGTTAATGGAACTATCAGTTTGTTATGTGTCCAATTTGTTTGCTGGTATGATGGGAACACATTGCCTTTTTATGTATAACCTTCCCAGTTATGGCAAGTGACAAAAAGATTGCTTCAAAAGCCTTTGTTGGCTCGGATTATTTTTACAGTGCTCATGCTTCTCCGTTCTCATAAAAAAAATTAGTTCCAAATCCTGCTGTAGAAACTAAATAACATAATACCTTCTCGACCAAATCATCTTTGTACTCCACGATATATGGATGGCTTAACTTAGCCATCAGATCCATCTGCCATAGAATTATACATACACAGATATCGTAAGATATCAATTAGCTTAACATTATGCATCCCTATCTACTCAACATAATATCATTCAAAGCCAAAGTGCAATTTACTCCATAACCTGCAAACACAAGGTTCTAAAATAAGACAATGGCTTGCACGACGATTCTGCTTTGCTTTCAAAACCTAATAACTTTTTAGAGTGAACTTAATATGATTCGATTAACAAAACCCTATAGCTATTCAATTTCATTTCCAACTGATGAAGGTAAAATACGAGCTAGACTCCCAAAATCGTACAAAAAACACAAGAATATCAAAACCCTAAAGCTAAAATTTAGACTTTCAAAGATAGAATTTCTAACCTGATAAACCCTATTCCAACAAAATCGTGTTCTTCAGCGAGAACTATGACTGAAATTGTGTTCTTCAGGGAGAACTATGATGGAAATCGTGTTCTTCAGCGAGAAGCTCTTCAACTCTTCAGCGAAAAATCTGTGAGAAATTCTGTTCTTCAGCTAGAAATCTGAGAGAAAATCGTGACGGAGAGACTTAGCTTCAGTTCATCTGTGACAGATAGACTTAGCTTCAGCTCTTGATTAGTTCTCTAGACTTAGCTTCAACTCTTCAGTTCATCGTAGAAAAGCATGTTCTTCGGTTCATTAGAGAATTTTCTGATTTTGGGAAAACAAAGTTTTAATGTTTTATGAATTATTATTTTTTTGCCCAATAAAAATGGGAGGGAGATTTAAAATGTTGGAGGGAATATAATATTGTAGTGAAAGTTTTAAGGCCACACTTGTAATGTGGTGTTTTTACAATTATAAAAATAGGACACTTTAAAATTTTGGCCATATATGTAAATAGTTGTTGCCAATTCTATCATATTGTAACAACACTTATACAGTGTAGCTTATACCATTAAAGAGTACACTTTGCAAGTGTTGTCAATATTATCGAAGCTAAAAGTAAAAAACTTGCACTACGCTTTAAAAGCGTCCCGAGAAATATTTTAGGCAACACTTTACAAGCGTTGTCCAGAATTAGTGTGGCCGTAGGCCTAAAATGGTGTAGTGACAACTGAGAAGTCATCCATAAATACCTCCATTGAATCTTCTACCATATCAGCAAAAATCGATAGCATGCAACATTGGAAGGTTTCCGGGGCATTTCATAACCCGAAGGACATCCTTTTAAAGGCAAAAGTTCCATAAGGACATGTGAAGGTTGTTTCTCTTGGTCTTTCGGTGCGATGGAGATTTGGTTGTAATTGGAATACCCATCTAAAAACCAGTACCAACACCTCCATGATAGTTTGCCAAGCATTTTATCCCTGAATGGCATAGTAAAATGAACTTTTTCAGTCCACGAATTTAACTCTCGATAATCCATGCATACTCTCCACCCGGTCACCAGTCTAGTCGGCATAAGCTCCTTCTTTTAATTTGGGACTACGGTGATACCTCCCTTTTTCGGTACACATTGCACCGGACTTACCCATTTGCTATCAGCAATGGGGTAGATCACACCTGCGTCCACCACTTGATGATTTCCTTTTTTACCACTTCTTGAATTGGTGGGTTCAATCTCTGCTGATGCTCAACACTAGGCTTACACTTGTTATTAAGCTTGATTTTGTGAGGACAAATACCAGGAGGGATGCCCACTATATCAGTGATAGTCTATCCTATAGCTTTTATATGTTTTCGCAACATTTCAAAGAGCAGTTTCACCTGCCATTCAAGAAAGTCAGTTGCAATGATTATCGGTAAAGTGTTATTTGCCCCCAAAAAAGCATATCGGAGATGAGAGGAAAGTGCTTTCAATTCCAGATTAGGTGGTTCTTGTGTTGATGGCTTTGTGGGAGGACTCTCTATATTCTTTAGGTCAATATCCAACGTGACTGCAGTCTTTGAATACCCTCCTAAACCTGTCAAAGCAGATACTACCTCTTGATAGCCCTGAATTTCGGATTCATCATAATTAGCAAGTACGGCTTCAAAGGGTTTATTCATGCATATCAAGTGACTTACACTAGCTACCGCCTCATCGATAATATCATCAGTAGACACCACATTAATGTCACTTGGGTGTTTCATGGATTTGCAAACATTAAAAGTTACCTCATCTTCGTTCACTCGAAACCTCAATTCTCCACTTTCAACATCCACCAATGCTCTCCCAGTTGCTAAGAATGGCCTTCCCAAAATAATGGGAATTTCAGCATCTATTTCACAATCTAAAATAACAAAATCCGCCAAAAAAATGAACCGACCAACCTTCACCAAGTTGTTATAAAGTATTCCCACGGGATGTTTGATTGAACGGTCTTCCATCAATAGTCTCATTGTGGTTGCTTTCGGTTCACCCAATCCAAGTTGTTTGTATATCGCATAGGGTATTCAATTGATGCTTGCTCCTAAGTCAGATAAAGCTTTAGCAAATTGGAGCATGCCTATGGTGCACGGAATGGTGAATGCCCCGGGATCTTCCCTCTTTTTGATTAGCTCCTTAGTCATAATTGCACCGCAATTATGGGAAACTTCAATTGTCTAAAAATCCAAACTCCTCTTTTTCGTGACCAACTCTTTCATGAATTTGGCATATCCCGACATTTCCAACAATGCTTCCACAAAGGGAAGGTTGATTGATAGAGTCTTGAACACTGAAAAAAATAATTTATTGAACTTCTCATCTTCATTTTTCTTCTTTAAACATTGGGGAAATGGTGGAGGTATTTTGCGTAAAGGTTGCATGACTTTTGGAATTTGAACGTGTTGTTCCACTTCCTTTATTGGTTGTTTGGCAATGTTTTGATGAATGGGCAACTCTTGTTCCTCCATGCCTTCACCGTCTTCATCCTTTTGAGCATTATCATTTTTCATCACATTACCTATTGCTACCTTTCCGCTTCGAGTAACCATAACCAGCCTTCGATCGTCATATTCTATCATTATCTTTTGTTTCAACTAAACTGATAATAAACTCAGTTGGCCTTCAAGTGTCTTGATAGCGTTGGCATGAGAGTTCACTTTACTGTTCAATGATGAAAAGTCATCTTTCATCCCTTTCAACAAATCATCTGAACCTTCAACTTTGTCAAGTATGCGTGACAACAAGTCATTCACCCAGGGACTACTCGCATTATCTTTTGATTATGGGCTTTCACTTCTGTGAGTATGGCTTTTCTCGTAATCATCTTCCCTCCTCCAATAATCATTTTGCTCGGTTCAATATTAATAGTATCTCCTTTGTTCCTCTCCCCTAGGATAGTTCCAACCTTGATTCTGCCACGCTATAGAGAGTGTGGGTGGAAACCCTCATCATATCTCTTGCAGTTCCAACCTTGATTCTCCCCCGGCCTTGAGTAACAGGAAGAATAACCCTCCTCAACTTTAAACACTCCACATGTCTCCTTCATGTGCTCTTGTAGAACTTCCATTTGGGTCAATATCTTCTTGATGTTTTCATCCCTCTTTTTCTCTTTATCAATTTGCTCTTGCTTTTATCTAAAATGAAATGGAGAAACTTGATCTTCTTTGGTGTACCACGCTTGGTTTATTCTAGATATGTCATCCAGAAGAAACGAAGCCACCTCAAATGAATGTAACATTATTCCTCCTCATAACAATTGATCAGCCACTCCTTTATTAACCAAATTGAGACTCCATTATAAATATTAAAGTAACAAATAATTTGGTAGCCCATGAGTTGTGCATTTAAGTATGAGCTTTTTGAATCTCTCCTACATTTCATGGATGGGTTCCCCCTCCCATCGCTTGAAACATTGCATTTCGTCTCTAAGTTTCATCATCCTTGATGGAGGAAATAATCTTCTGTTAAATGTTATAAACAACTCCTACCATGATGTGATGGAATTGTTTGGTAACTCGGCTAACCACTTATTATCATCTCCCGCTAAGGACAGTGGAAATAACTGCAACCGAATTGACTCTTGAAACACATTTTTGAATGAAAAAGGGGTGCAAACCTCTGTAAAGTTTCTCACATGCTCATGTGGGTCTTTGTTATCTAACCCTCCATATAGTCCTCTCATTTGAAGAAGATGAAGAGTTGTGATAGTGAGTTCAAACATCGCATTCTCATTAGTTTGTGGAATGCAAATTGCACCTCTTCCACCCAATTGAGCTGAATTGTAGACACTATTTATGTCGTCTATACCATCTCGATGATCTGCTTGGCTGTTATTCATCTCTTCGTCACTCATGATCACTTTTATGTAGTCCAACCAACACTTACACAAAGCAGCCAAAACCAATTCAACATAGCTAACGAACTTGAGAGTGTCAAACCTTCAATCAAAGAATTCTAAATGACGCTACTCCCAGGAAGCGACGCCATTTTGATTAATGTATCAATGCATTTCATAAAATACTAAATGCCAATGATCGTTTGTCAGTATGATAGCCCAACTACGTGAGTTGTGGTCGATCCCACAAGGTGTAGTACTTTTGTCCAATTCAATAATCAAAGTACAATAACAATCTCTTCAATCAGACAATTCTTGCACAATTAATGTTAAACTCTCAAATTTCAAGTTTTACCTTTCAATCCCAAATTTACACGTGAATACAAACAACCAAATAGTAGAGTAAAGCTTGGGGAGTTGATCAGCCAATTATTGAATCTCAATAAAGTAGATAATTGTCACTCCTCATAATGGGATAATTTGTTGTGGGTAGGACGAACTATATATAAAGTAACTTTCTCTCTAACAATTACCTTTTCTATGTTGAATTATCTCAAACTTCAACACCAATCGAAAAAAGCCCAACTTTTTACCCCCATCAAATGAACTCTTCCGAGTTTAATATGAATGATGGATTACTTATTTCACTCTCTCGAGCTGAAACCAAGGAAACCCACTATTAAGGATACTAAGATTGTCACCTTGGTTCCACACCTCTCTCTCGAGCAAGTGCATAATACTGAAATTGACACACGAAGTTGCGCAATTCAACCTTGAAACATAGCAACAACTTAGACCCACATCAAATTAACACCATTCTTTGCAAATAACAAACACCCACTAAGTAAATTCAACAATTGTTTTCATGATCAAAGCCCCAAGTTAAGGGTTTTAGCCATTCATCTCCAAAATGAAAGAATCAAATAAATTATGACTCCCATGGTTGGGTACAAAATGAGAATTAAAGATGAAAATCAATTGATAATCTCCTCTCTTACAAAATATCTCTCAAAATCATGCTAGGAATCACTCATTGAACTGTTTGGTAGTGTATTCTCTCTAGGTAATTCCTTCTTCCTCTTTCTGAATGAATTTCTCTCTCTAGCCAAAACTAATTTAAACAAGGGTAAAGTGTCACTATTTATGACTATTCAGCAAAGTAAGTCGGGTGTCGCTGACAGATCGGTTAATCGCCGATTATTCTTCATCTCGCTTTTATTTTTCACTTTTTCTTGGTCTTGATACTGTAACTTTAGGCGATCCTGGTCGGGATTGCCGAATGACTTGACAATTCACTCTTTATCCTTCCATCTCACCCATCAGCACTTGCTAAGATCTTCTTTATTACTTTTGGCGACCAGGTTGTCCTTCACAGACTAGATCAACGATACGCCGAATATAATTGCTACTCACCGAATTCGCCCCTATTTTAGCTCCAGCATTCTATAACTTTAGGCAGTATCTTGGCGATTTGGCGAATCGCCGATTTACATCATCGATCATCTGGTCTTCATTTCTTCATTCCTTTAGCTTTTTTTGTTAATTTCTTTGTCTCTAACTCCAAATACCTGAAACTCAAGGATTTTTATCAGATATTGAGACAAAATATGCATTTGAGGAAACTAAATCTATCAAAATAAAGCCCTAAAAGAGTCCAAATCGTGGACTAATCATTCATCAAATTGGAGCATTGTAGGGACGAAATTACTATTACCCGGTTGATCGATAATCAATTTAGTAATTATGTCTGGCTTTTTATAATGTCTAGCCAAAACCCCAATTCTTGAG
The DNA here is from genome assembly GCF_019186545.1 of Solanum stenotomum. Taxonomy (NCBI): domain Eukaryota; kingdom Viridiplantae; phylum Streptophyta; class Magnoliopsida; order Solanales; family Solanaceae; genus Solanum; species Solanum stenotomum. Next base: position 51,303,067 of record NC_064284.1, read on the forward strand.
GTGTGATCATGTGATTATGGGCTGATTTACTTTATGGGTATTTCTAATTGTTAGTTTAAATTCTATTTAGAAGTGAGTTTAATCATTAATTGTGGTTTAATTTCAGAATTGTAGTTGCAAATGCAGTTCTATGTTTGCTTTCTTGATTGATTGTTCATGGGTATTGGGTTGACATGGGTTCAGCTCGAGAAAGTGAATCCTAAACCCAATCCCACACATTCAGCTTGAGAGAGTGAATGGATTAAGGTGTGTTCTTCTTTTATTTTGTGTTCTTGTTTATGTTCGAGAAAAATAACTTGATTTGGGGTAAATTGTTCGAGGGAAAATTCACCTCCCTTATAGCCTAGCTTACTCACTAATATCTAGCTATTTACTAATTGTTACAATTACCCATATATCTATACTTGCCTATAATCGATCACATCCCATGAAATCATCTCATTATTGTTAATTCGTATTGTTTGTGATTGTTTGTAGTTGTTGATCAAAACCAAAACCCCCATTTGGCATTCGTGTCAACCCTTGATTTGAATGATGTCTTTATTTGATAAGTTTTATTCCTATGACTGATTTGACCACATTTATACTTCCCAATTGAATCTGAAACATGTACCGCTCCCTGTGGGATTTGACCCCAACTCATTTAGTTGGGTTTTATACTGATTTATGATCATTGACGCTTAGAATTGGATGAAGTGTCTTTGAAATGTTATTAATCAAAATGACGTCATTGTCGGGGAGTGGTGTTGTTTGAAATTCTTTTTGTGAAGTTGAATTTTGTTATTTTTAGTCATAGTTGAATCTACTTACTTTTAGTTTTGGTTTTTGTGTTTCTTGTTAAAATAGAGGAAATGAGTGTCAACGGAAGCAATGGTAGCCAAGTGGGCCACCAAGATGATATCGGAAATCTCAATGATGTCAAAACCAAATGTCAATGACCTAAACCTAGTGGGTGGAGTTGGTGCCATTCGCTCGCCTCCAGTTGAAGGAAACGTTGTGTTTTACATTACAAGCACCAAGTTGCAACTCTTACAATTGAAAGGGTTGTTTGGTTGGATGGCTCATGAGGATCCCATGAGCATTTAAGGAATTTTGTTGATGTTTGTGGACCGTTCTCCTTTAAGAACATATCTCAAGAATTGGTCCAGCTGAGGTTGTTCTAATTATCTCTAATGGGAGAAGCGTATAAGTAGTTGGTTGAGTTGCCAAGAGATTCTGTCACTTCGTGGGACGAGCTTATTACTACATTTCAAGTGCGATTCTTTTTTCTTTCGAAGATGATGACTCTTCGGGACAAATTCCAAAGCTTCAAGCGTTTGGAGAGTGAGACAATCCATGACACCTGGCTAAGATTTAAGAAATTAGTGTTGCATTGCCTAACTCACAGATTGCCCAATACTATCTTGCTCCAGTAATTTTACGTAAACCTTGATTCGGTGAACAAGGGAGTGGCTGATCAACTTTCTCTAGGAGGTTTAATGCAACAGCCTTATGTGATAGCTACCCAACTCTTTGATGGCATGACATATATTAACCAGGGATAGTACACTCGTGAAGATCAGGTCTCCAACCTTACTTACAAGTTGACAAAAGAGCATATTGAAAAAGATAAAGAGAGAGACCAAAAAATGGAAAAGAAGATGACCCAACTGGACATCTTGGCCAAGAACATCATGGGTGCTTGTACGAGGAGTGTTAATATTGTCGGTGTTGATGGTGTAAACCCCGAAGAGGCCAAATTAAAAGTGTTGTATAATGAAGAAGTGAACTTCCTAACCAACCAAGGAGTAGGTTATCGTGTAAGCTACCCAAGGTCGGGTGGTAACAAAGGTTTGAATTGAGATTAGGGCTGGAGAGACCGTGATAGAGAGTGGTGTGATCACAACGTCACTTAGAAGGAAAGAGAAGGGGAGAAGGATATGTGTGTTCCTCCCCACGAGCGTCAAAAGCCCAAAGATTCTAAGGGTGGTTGGACTGAGGATATGCTCTCGCTTATTCTCAACAAAGTAGAAGGGTCCGATAATGTTTTGAAGCAAAATGAGGTAAGACGTATCGTCTCTAAAATAGATGGTAACTTCTCATTCCGTCTCTATCGAGCAGTTGGAGACCCAAATGGGTCAAATTTCATCACATTTAAAGCAAACACAACAAGGGAGGTTGCCTAGTGATACTATGGCAAACCCCAAGAACGAAGCTTGAGTGGGTACTTGCGTCGTGCCACGATGTTAACTAAGGCACTTATTGGGAGGCAACGCAAGTATTTAATTGTTTGTGTTTTGATTTTAAATAACGAGTGTTGATTGTGCAGGTTGAAGTGACGAATGTATTTGAAATATGCTAGTTGGCAAGCTAAGGGTCCAGTCGGCAACTCGCTAAGGAGGTCGGCAAGCCCGACTTGGACCGTCGTTGGAATCAGGGAAATATAAGGATTGAGTCTGTAAAACTTGGCGAGCCCATGGACGAGTTGGCGACTAGCCGAGCAGGTCGGCGAGTCCGACTTTGTCCGCCGTTTGAACCCCCAAATTAACTGGAGGTCTTGCAAAACTCTACTAGGCAAGTAAACCTCGGGATGTTGCCGAGTGGTTCGGAGAGAATGACTAATATCGCCAAAGGGCCACAAACAAAAAGGTTTTTAAAGGCCAAAGGCTTAAAATTTCAAACTCTTTCATATTCCTTCACTTTTAGCCTCGTCTATTTGCACCCGCACTTTATAGTTTCTATATTATTGCACTTTTTATAGCTTTTTTCTCGTTGATCTCATGCTCGAAGTTGGAATACATTGTTTATTTCCCAAGTTTCGTGCTTTAAACTTGATCATAAATTTATGGGTTGTGATTAATTGTTGTGGGGTCTAGTCGGGTGATGTCTGAGTAGCCCCAATTGTGCTAAATGACGTACGTTGTCTAATGATGGAGCGTTTGACGTCATTCTTAAGGGCAAAAGTCGTTAAATGGCTAATTTTTGCAAAACCAGTGGAAGTCTAAGTTCCCCGGTGGCATGGGTCATATGGGTCTGAGTTTAATTGATGGAGTGTATAGTTTGATTTTGTTTTCGGGGGCTGCGGGCTTGATTTTGGGAAACAGGGTGAAAATTGGCACGCTGGGTAGTTTGGCGAGCTGGGTCGAGTGCAAGGCATTCGCCCGGAAGGTTCTTACCACACTTTGTACAAGTTGGGAAGGTCCTGTTACCTGAAGCACTACCCTGAGACCTAGAGCCTCATGTCCTAACTTTCTGATTCTATCGAGACCTGGGGATGGAGCAATAGCTGATGAAGGTGCTGGGGTTGTAGACTTCTGCTGAAACTGTGAGCAATTTCCACTATCAGACTTTTTTTTGTGAGTATTCATAGTTTCCTTTTTTGCCTGTTTATTATCCTTAAATCATTCCTTAAGCTTATCTCCCTCAACCTGTTGAGCATGAGTGATTAGTCTGGAGATATCCATATCCCCTAGTAGCATAGCATTCCTGCACTCGGTCTTCAGTAGATCAAATACCCCAAACAAGAACCTACTCATATGTGCCCTTGGATGGGCAAACATTGGTGAACTTCAGTCCGTACTCTTGGACCGACATAGAACCCTACTTCAAGTTCATAAACACTTGTGCCTTAGCTTCTCTCAATCCCCTTGGGAAGAACGTGTCTAGGAAAGCTCTAGTAAAACACTTCCACGTCACATGAGCTGCATTTGTAGCAATGCTAGTTGAACACTCTACGTTTCAGTCACTTGCATTACTCCAATGATTTTCTTAACCTCATCAATTAAGTTTTTTGGGTCCTTACCAACCTTCGACCCTAGAAACTCAGGTGGATTCATTCGAACAAAATCTCGAACCCTAGCTAGAGCTGATCCACAATTTGTGTTAGTAGGAACTAGGACATGCTGATTATTCTTATTGGCCACACTCTGAGCCGGGAGCTGGATCACATTCCTAAATTCTACATATGTAAAGTCATGGTTGGGGACTGAGGGAACTATGTATAACATGCGTTCATTAGCATTCCGTGCATTAGATCTACTAGGAGGCATGATCTGAAATGCATAATGACGGATTAGAAAGGATAACTTTGATCATACACACCCACCATAAGAATAACAAAGAAATTGAAGTTTTTCTTAAAACACTTTGTAGCCTCCCTCTCATAGATATGGTTCTCTTCACACCCATGATAGAGACTCTACTTAGTGTGGCTTTCAGACATCGTAGAAATCTTGAACCTAATGCTCTAATACCAAGTTTGTCACGCCCCAAGGCTACCCCCTTGACATAACACGAGACTTGGGATCATGAGTGACCCCAAGCGAACCCTGTGTCTGGCATATCATAAGCATACTGAAAATGCTGAATAATGTTGAATAAGACAAATACTATGCGGAAGATAAACAGTAGATAATTGGGAAAATGGGGAATACCCATCTAGTCTAAAAGTATAAAGCATACTAAGAGTTTAACAATAACTTAAAAATAAACTCATCAACCCAAGTTGACTCTATTACTATGTCTAAAAAGCCTCTAACTCAGTTGAGTTGCTGGGACATGCCCTCTATCCAACTTTAACAAAAACATAAAACCAAAAGTTAAGACTAAAATGAAATCATGTCTATTGTCCTTGGAATATGAGGACTCACCACTAAAGTTGAATGCGGACCGAGAACCAATCAAAGTGCGATCAGGATGCTGAGTACATTAACCTACATCATGAAAGGATGTAACGCAGAGTATGTGTCAATACTTTAAATGTATTGCACATAAAGGATATATATATTAAGTTGAACAAACATATATAAGCTAAAACAAGGCATAACTGGAAAAAACACTGTAAATACTAAAAATAGATAACTTAAAAGCTAAACTTAATATAGTAACCAATTACTAATCATGAACAAGACATGTTAAATTGAATATTGATGTATATACTAAAAACCTGGTCAAATGCTCTAAGAGTTTGATTGTGGGAGGTACTATTAACCGATATAAAACTACGTGAGATAAACGTGGAGTCTGATGTATACGCTCTATCAAGAGGACCCAATATACCTTGCCAGGGCTATAAAGGCATGACTGGAGTGATCACTAAATCAGATGCCCAATAGAAGAGACTTATACTCCTACAGGGCATGTGGTTCTAGTACTACGTGGGTACGCTGAATGCTAGTCTAACTCGGTGCTACGTCTACTCCCAACTGAATATGTGTATGACACAAATGTAACTGAAATACTAAATATCTAAAAATACTGACATACAATCTGAGAATGCAACATTTATATGCTGATAATGTAACATTCAAAATCTGGAGCATCATTATCTGTTTAACTGACCTAGCAAGAATAATTCGTGAACTAAGATAATATATAGAAAATAGGGTTCTGAGTTTCATACAAGGAATTAAGCAAACATTCCAAGAAACACGTTATTTCAATTTAGGATACTACAACAGCCAAATCGCAGTAAATATCCAAGATTTTAGAAACTCTAGGTCTAAACAAGATATGGACAATCGAGGAACTAACTGAATTCTAGGGACCTAGTGGATGAAAGGAACCCACTAGTGAAGTCTCACATACCTGGTAACGAAATTCACGGTGAAATCCATTTATTTCGGGGTTAGAACTGAAGAAAACATGCTTCGTGTTCTTGAGAAAGCTGTAGCCATTTTTTCTTCTCTTTTTTTCTCTATGTTCAATGGATTTTGGAGAATAGAGGTTTCGGTTAAGTTCTGACAAGATTATTAGGCATAAACTGAGAAAAACGACGTAATTGAGGTGTAAAATGATGTAGTTTAAATGACCAATGAATATGGTAAAAGACCAAAACGACCCTGACTTAAAAGTTGATGAGGCCTTCCACGGAGCCACTGGAAGACCATAAAAGGGACCACGGCCCGTGTACTGGGTCATGGTTCTTCACCAATGCTTACTAATTCCTAAACCTCCTAGCGACGGTTCACTTCACAGATCATGTGAAGGACCACAGTCCATGAAGGTCGTCCTGATTCTTCACTTGGAGGCTGGGGTCTACTGGTTCTAGACGACAAATTCATCCACGGCCCATCCTCATGACCATGGCCTGTGGTGGGCTTTCTTGTTGGATGCTTGAGCTAGGTTTGTTCGGCATGGCTTCCAAGAGCCTTCCCACGGCTCGTGTGGCGGTCCACAACCTGTGAAGTGCTCTGTGGTCCATCACTATTGAATGGGTGTTGAACCACGAGCATGTTGACAGACCGTGGTTCCTTTCACGGTTCGTGAATCTTGCCGTTGTTCACCAACATTGTTGTTGTTCATGTCTATTAAGTTCTGAGGTGTTACAAATTAGTTAATTATATTTAGAGAATTAATTAGTTATTTTTTTTATGTGAATTTATTAATTGAAACTAATTCAATGAATTGAATAATTCGTTAAGTTAATAATTAATTAAGTGAATTCATATTAAAAAAGGAAATTAATTAATGACAGTTAATGATTTTTGGCTAAAATTTATCAATCAAACATCACTTTCCAAAGTCAAAACTGAGCTGAGTGAGCGACAATGACGATGGTGTGAGGGACACCTTATACATAATCTTTTAAGAGCTAAAGGAAGTGTTTTCTAATACAAGGAAAAAACTTTTCCTACTTCTACCAATAAAGGAGAAATGACTTTTCATTTTCCCTTTACATGGTTCCCGACATTTTTCATTTCTCATTTCCCAATTACAACCTTACTTAAATTCAACAATTTCCAACAACAATGGGGGATAACTATTTTCCAAATATATTCATGAATAAATTGCGTGATTTGTAACTAATGATTGATTTCATCTGGATAAATATATTTTCCTTTGAACTTTCCATATTAACATATATTGATTATACTTGGTCAATATGTAGTTTTCATATGTTTAAACTGTTGAAATTTGGTGTATACCTAGACAACATAAGTTACACACTAACCCATTAACTATATCCATGAAAAATTTCTCATTCGTAAGTGTATAGAGAACTGGACTTACTAAATTCTACTTGAAGTAGCTTACACTTCACACTTACATACATGATTTCTAAATGTGTAATTCCATAGATATACCATTTGATATATCATTTATCAAACTTAAAAATTGTTAAAAAGTCGTAATGGATTTATCCTTGTTACTTAACATTGTCTCATTATGACACTGGCCATAAATAATATTTTGATAATGTTTTACCGTTATCAATAACTTTGTTTGATCTCCTTGAACCTAGCTCTTGGGATCTCAAATCTTCTAGGTAGAGTTACTTTCATAATGACTTTTCCTCATCCATATTAACATTCTTTAGATGATCTCTCAACTACCTCTCTAGTTAGGCCTTTTGTAAGTGGATGTGACACTATCCTAAAATTTTAAATAGTGAATTGTGATAATTGCACTACAGAATAGTTGTGTAATGGTATTGTATCTTCATCTTATGTGACAATCCTTACGGTTATACATAATATTCCCAGTAATTCTTATTGTAGCATACCTATCACAATATATGCTCATTGGTTTGGGTAAAAATGAAATATCTTCTAAAATATTCTCGACTCATTCAGCTTCTTCACCAGTCTTGTGTAAGGCTCTGAACACAGAGTCTTTTGTAGAGTGAGCTACACATGTTTGTTTGGATCATTGCCAAGATAATGTTTATCCAGCAATGGTTCAAACATATCCACTTGTGGACTAGATTCAGTCAACCCAGTAATTCAATTTGCATCTCTATATCCTTCAACAAATATCGGATACTTGTCGCGGTACAAAGCAATGTTTTAAGCGTTATCTATATACCCCAAAATTAGTTTTATTGTCATCCAATAATTTTTTTTGAGATTACATGTGTATTAACTTAATTTACTTACAACGCAAGCTATACCTTGTCGTGTAAAGTTCATGATGTACATCAAACTTCCCAACACTCTAAAATAATCCAATTGAGACTGGCTTTCACCTTTATTTTTAGCAAGATCAAGATTAACATAAATTGGTGTCTTTGCACTTTTGAAGTTTAAGTACATGAATTTTAAGTATCTTTCAGATATAATTAGATTGAGACAACACTTGACCTTGAGGATTTTTGTGAATCTTATTTACCAATATAGAATCGGCCACTCCTAGGTATTTCATATTGAACTTACTAGCAAGTATACATTTAGTAACAATTATGTTAGTGACTTCGTTAATCATTATTAGCATATCATCCACATATAGATAAACAATGACAACTCAATTTGAGTGTCTTTTTTATAACAACATTTTTCACATTATTTGATCTCAAATTCATTTTCCAACATGGTTTAGCCAAATTTCGCATGCCATTGTTTGGGTACTTATTTTAGTTCATATAGTGAAGTAACAAGTTTACACACCTTCTTTTCCTTAATGGGAATCACAAAGCCCTCGAGGTGTTCCATGTGGATTTCTTTTTCAAATTCCACATTTAAGAAACCTATTTTCCATCCATTCGATGGATTTCAGGTCCATATGCCACAACTAGTGAATTTAACATCCACATGGATGCAATTCTAGTTATTGGCGAGTATGTGTCAAAATAATCAAGACCTTCTTTTTGTCTAAAGCCTTCATCAACATGTTTTGCCTTGTATTTGTCAATAGTTCCATCAACTCTCCTTCTCATTTTGAAGATACATTTTGAACGCAAAGGTTTGTTTCATGGAGAAAGATCAATAAACTCTCAAGTATGGTTGCTTATGGTTGAATCAATCTCACCGCTGACAACCTCTTTCCAAAAGGATAAGTCCACTGAGGACATAGCTTCTTTAAAATTTTTAGATTCATTTTGAGGGAAAAAATTCAATATTGGATCCAAAGGAAGTAGATGTCATTTAACATTTATGATGCCTTGAAATCTCCTTATTTTGCACATTCCCTTTTTCATTCTTTGATAAGTTCAAGATTTGGACTCATTTAGGGCTTTCTTTACATAGATTTAGTGTCCTCAAATGCTTAATTTCTTCCAATAACTGATGTTAAATCCTTGATTTTCAGGAATATGGATTGAGGAACAAAGAAAGGACACAAACATGTAAAAAGGCACAAAACAAGTTGAACTAATGAAGAAGGGCGAACCTAAGGATCGCCAAGAGCACTCGGCGTGTCGCCGAGTGGCTCAAATTACCGCCCAAAGATCCAGTGTGCCATGCTCTGAACAAAAGAACCAAGTCAGCGATGAAAAGGAGCAGTCGGCGGATCCTTGAGTGAGTTCACGGTGGATCCTGCTTTCGTAGCTTATTTCTGGCGACTATAAATACGGTTTTGATCATTTTAGTTAGAGTAAATTGATGATGATAATCTGAGACATATTTTGAAGTATTATCCATTAGAACTCTTAGTACCATTCTTTTTAGAGTTTACCTTAGCTTTGATGGATTGACGGTATTCACTTTTGATAAATTGGAACTGGGTCTTTGAGATTCATCAAATTGGAGCTTTATAAGGATGAAATCACTCTTACCCTGTTGATGGATAAATAATTTGGTAACTGTTTTTACCTTTTTAAAATGTCTAGCAAAAACCCCAATTCTTGGGGTGTGATCATGTGATTATGCGCTGATTTACTTATGGGTATTGCTAATTATTAGCTTAACAGCTATTTAGAAGTGAGTTTAATCATGAATTGTTGTTTAATTTAAGAATTGTAGTAGTAAATGCAGTTATATGTTTGTGTTATTGTCTTTCTCGAGAGAGAGGTTTAAGAACTAAAATTATTGATTGATGGTTTGTGGGTATTGGGTTGGCATGGGTTCAGCTAGAGAGAGTGAATCCTAAACCCAATCCCACACATTCAGCTCGAGAGAGTGAGTGGATTAAGGTATGGTCTGCTTTTATTTTGCATGCTTGCTGATGTTCGAGAGAAATCACTTGATTCGGGGTAAATTATTCGAGAGAAAATTCACCTCCCTTATAGCCTAGCCTACTCACTAATATCTAGCTATTTATTAATAATTGCAATTACACTTATTTTTATATTTGCCTATAATCAATCACAACCCAAGAACCCGTCTCATTATTGTTAATTTGTATTGTTTGTGACTGTTTGTAGTTGTTAATCAAAACCAAAACCCCCATTTGACATTCGTGTCACCCCTTGATTTGAATGATGTCTTTATTCGATAGTTTTTATTCCTATGACTTATTTGACTTCATTTATACTTCCTAATTGAATCTGAAACACGTACTTCTCCCTGTGGGGTTCGACCCCAACTCATTAAGCTGGGTTTTATATTAATTTACGATCATTGATGCTTATAATTAGATGAAGTATCTTTGAAACATTATGAATCAAAATGGTGTTGTTGCCGGGGAGTGGAGTTGTTTCAAATTCTTTTGTTGAAGTTGAATTTATTTCTTTTTAGTCATAGTTAAATCTACTTACTTTTAGTTATGGTGTTTGTGTTTCTTGTTTAAACAGAGGAAATGAGTGTCAGCGAAAGCAATGGTAGCCAGGTGGGCCACCAAGATGATATCAAAAATCTCAATGATGTCAATGAACAAAATGTCAACGACCCAAACCTAGTGGGTGGAGTTGGTGCCATTCGATCGCCTCCAGTTGAAGGAAACATTGTGTTTTACATTACAAGCACCAAGTTGCAGCTCTTACAACTGAAAGGGTTGTTTGGCGAGTTGGCTCAAGAGGATCCGCAAGAGCATTTAAGGAATTTTTTTGATGTTTTTGGACCATTCTCCTTTAAGAACATATCTCAAGAATCATTCATTCCTGCAGAGGTTCTTCCCATTTTCTCTAATGGGAGAAACATGTAAGTAGTTGGCTGAGTTGCCAAAAGATTCTACCATTTTTGGGACAAGCTTATTACTACATTTCAAGTGCGATTCTTTCCTCCATCGAAGATGATGACTCTTTGGAACAACATCCAAAGCTTCAAGCATTTGGAGGGTGAGCCAATCCATGAGACTTGGCTAAGATTTAAGAAGGTGGTGCTGTAATGCCCAACTCATGGATTACCTGATAATGTCTTCATGTAGTACTTTTATAGAAGCCTCGATTCGATGAAAATGGAAGTGGCTGATAAACTTTCTCCGGGAGGTTTAATACAACAGTCTTTTGTGATAGCAACCAAACTCCTTGATGTCATGACATAAATTAACGAGGCATGGTACCCCAGTGAATATGAGGTCTCTCCTATTACTTAAAAGTTGACAAAAGAGCTGATTTAAAAAGATCATGAGAGAGACCAAAACATGGGAAAGATGATGACCCAACTTGACATCTTGGCTAAAAACGGCATGGGTGCTGGTACAAGAAGTGTAAATGTTGTCTGTGTTGGTGGTGTAAACCCCGAAGATGCCAAATTTGAAACATTGTACAATGAGGAAGTGAACTTCCTAGCCAACCAAGGAGGAGATTATCGTTCAAACTACCCAAGGTCGGGTGGTATCCAAGGTTTGAATAGAGATGAGGGCTGGAGAGACCGTGTTAGAGAGTGGTGTGATCATAATATCACTTGGAAGGAATGATAAGGGGAGAAGGATAGGTATGTTCCTCCCCACGAGCGTCAAAAGCCAAAAGATTTTGAAGGTGGAAGGACTGAGGATATGCTCTAACGTATTCTCAACAAGGTTGAAAGTCCGATAATGTTTTAAAGGAAATGATAGAAGACGTATTGACTCTAAACCAGACGGGGATTTCTCATTTTGTCTCTATCAAGCAGTATGAGACCTAAATGGGTCAAATTTCTTCACATTTAAACCTAAGACAACAAGGGGGTTGCCTAGTTTTACAATGGCTAACCCCAAGAAAGAAGCTTGAGCGGGTACTTGCGTCGTGCCACTTTGTTAACTAAGGCGCTGTTTGGGAGGCAACCCATGTTTTTAATTCTTTGTGCTTTGATTTTAAATAACGGGTGTTGATTGTGGAGGGTGAAGTGTGGAATGTATTTGAAATATGTAGATTGGCGAGCGAAGAGTCCAGTTGGTGAGCCCTACTTGGACCACCATTGTCCTCTGGGAATTATAAGAATGGAGTCTGTAAAACTCGACGTGACCATGGATGATTTGGCAATTTGCCGAACAGGTCGGTGTGTCTGACTTTGTCCACCATTTGGACCCTTAAAAACTCGATGAGGTACGCCAAGTGGTTTGGCGAGAACAACTAATATCGCCGAAGGGCCACAAACTGAAAGGTTTTAAAAGGCCAAAGGTTTAAAATTTCAAAATCTTTCATATTTCTTCACTTTTATCCTCGTATATTTGCACCCGCACAATATAGTTTCAATATTTTTCCATTTTTTATCATTTTTTGCTCATTGATCTCGTGCTCGGAGTTGGAATACATTGCCGCTTAGCTTTACAAACTCATATTTCGGCTCAAAGGTTTGTTTTCTGAACCACGAACAATTAAATAACAGTTGAATTTGAATGCACTTGTTTAACTCTTATTGATGTGTGTTGGGCCTGCTCTGAAATCATAATTGTGTGCTAGTTTGCTTAACGTAGTTTCGTAATTGGACTAAATTGCTTATATTGTTGATTTTCCAAGTTTCGTGCTTTAAACTTAATCATAAATTTTTGGGTTGCAATTAATTGTTGTTAGGTCTAGTCGGGTAATGTCTGAGTAGCCCAAATTGTTCAAAATGACGTACTTTACCCAATGATGGAGAGTTTGACATCATTCTTAAGGGTAAAAGTCATCAAATGGTCAATTTTGGCTAAATTGGGAGAAGTTTGAGTACCCCGGTGGCATGGATCAAATAGGTCTGAGTTTAATTGATAAAGTGTGTGGTTTGATTATATTTTCTGGGGTTGCGGGCTTGATTTTGGGAAACGAGGTGAAAATTGGCACGTTGGGTAGTTTGGCAATCTAGGTTGAGCTCGCCGAACCGTTCGGCTGTTTGCCAAACTCCCCCTTGGTCGCCTTTCATTTTGTGTTTTGGTTAGACTTTCTTCTGTAATTTTCGGTGAGAATCTTGAGCTCGCCGAGTTCATTAGGAGACTCGTTGAATGTCTCACTTGATCGCCTTTTCTGTGCCCCTAAACCCTAAAATGAACAGTAACTTTCATTGAGATAGTCTGATCTCGCCGAGTGATGTCGATGATTCATTGAACGGCCATGCATATCACCAACTTGTCTTTTTTCTTGGAAAATTTCAAGCCAGTCCGATCGGCAAGCCTAATCTGGCTCGCCAAAGAGACTCAGCGACTCGCCAATCAATTTGACCAGTCTTTTTGCAAACTAATTTTTGCAATTTTTCTAGGATTAATTCTAACGCTTTTAGGTGTGTATTGCAGATATGGATAGGACAAACTCGGCCGATAGTATTATGCCACCCCACAAAAGAGCACAAGGCATTATTATTAATGAGGGGGTAGTTGTTCCTTTTAAAAAGGTAAAGAAGGCACCTCCTATAGGAGGCAAGGGCAAGTGTAAAGCGCCAATACCTGAGATACTGGAGCACAACTCCGGCAATAAGGGGGAGTCTATTGATTCTAAGGTCTCACTCTTCAAACCTGATGATGACCAACCACTGCAGTTCCGGCGAACAAAGATTCATGCACGGTCTCATCACGATTCATCTAGTATCCCAGATTTTTCCCCTCATCTCACTGACTCCATATCAGCTCCCGCACAGAAGGTCGTTTCAGTGCCACCAGTTCAAGGTCCTCCTCCCTGTATACTCAACATGCTAAAGGCTAAGGGATTGAGGACAATTCTTGAGGAAAAAGAGGTTGTCTACAGATGGAGTAGTGGACAGGTATTCTAAGGTGTGGGACACACTTCGGTACCACATATTTCACATCTTCACAAGCCCTCGAGGCCCATATATCCCCACCTGGGTTCATGAGTTCTACATTGCATACGGTGATCTAGTACCCCAGAGGAAGAAGACGGCTAGTGCCTTTAGACCGGTGATGTCTGTAATGGTCATGGCGAAAGAAGTGGAGTGCAATAGTGATCATATCAATGCTCCACTTGATAGAGCTTCTGGGATTGAGAATGAGTACGAAGGCTTAGCTATAACACATACCCTGGATGATTTTAAGGGCTGGCTTGCTCCCTTAATTTCTTACACCAACCCGAGGTGGATTGAGGCAGGTGCTCCGATTGAGATGTAGGAGTTGAATGTAGCTACGCGGTACTGGTTTTGATTCATTAGTAGCTCAATCATAGCGTCACAAAATGAGTCCATCCTCCGCCACCCAAAGGCGGCCTATCTAGGATCCATCATCGCCAAGAAGCGGCTCAACTTGGGACTAATTATTGAGAAGAAGATGGCCATGAGAGCCAAACAACGCCAAACCTCCATTCCTTTCCCAATCATGATTACAGAACTATGTCGGCATGCTGGAGTTCCTAATTAAGAGAAAAGGGATGTATAGGTCACTCCCACATCTTCCACCGATATCTGATGCATAGAGGTTGAGTACACTCGAGATGAGGCGGATAGGATGAGAGAAGTTGCGGTGGATGCATCCCCGGAGGTTGATGTTGAGTATATACCTATAAAGGCATCTTTACCTACTCCGGCATCCAGGACTTCAGGCAGACCCTCTCCAACTTTTTCCCAGTCTCCTTGTTCTTCTGCTTTTTCACATCTCACCAGAATTACTCAGGCCAAGATTCTCAAGATGGGGCACTAGCCCATTCTGCTGATTTACGAGCAACCCGGCTAGAGGCCGAGGTGCCTTGGATGATTTAGCAAGCCATCTTTGCTGCGTTGACACCCCTCCAGACATCTATTGACGCTCTCACAGCGAGAGTAGAGACTTGTGAGAGTCGACAGGGGTTACTTCATAGGTGACGACTTATAAAGCAGAGGTTTCAGACTTGAGAAAGGATGCAGACTATATGAAGTCCATAAACTTCATATCTCTGTTGGAGGCAGTTGAGGATCAGGATGCCCCAGCTAATTCTGAGATTCATCTGGCCACCACCACAGATGTAACTATGGATGTTGTGGCAGTTAATGAGTCAGATGCAGAGACGGATGAGGAGCAGCTTGATTTTCAGGAGGCAACCATCTGTGGAGACTAGCCAGATTTAGAGGAGAAGATTGTATAATTAGTCATTCATACATCGCTGATAGGGACATCCATGGCAAGCTCTAGTGTAACGACACCTAGAATTTGCCCCGTTGGTCTACTTGACTAAGCGATGCAATATCTTGAAATGATCTTAGGCAAAAAATTTGATGAGTGAAACAACTTTATAATATACCTCTTTTTGTGGACAACCTTGTGAAATGTGTGAACCTTGATTGAACCCCTTTGAGCCATACCCTTTTCTTGGAAGAAACTTGAACAAATGTGACCCTCTTTATCCATTCACCCATAATCCTCATAAAGTGTGATTTATTTGAATAGCCAACTTAGGCCAAAAGCCTGAGTTGGGGGTGTGGTGAAAAGAGAAGGTAAATCAACAAATGTGAAGAATTCCCCTTTTAGCCATGGTCTTGAAAAAGATGGAACCCCTCCATATAAAAAATGAGAAAGAAAAAGAAAATGAATGAAAAAGATGATAAATAAAGTTTTGAAAGTTGCCAAAAAAATGGGGTGTCCGGAAACTCATTGGAAGTTGAATAATGGGGTAAATTTTGAGCATGATTAAAATGTTGAAGAAAAGAAAGAAAATTGATATCCGACCACATTTCATGAGGGTAGCAGCCACTGAAACTAAATGATCATGCCTTTATACTCAGCCCCATTACAATCCTAGAGAAGACCTTTTTGATCTTGAGTAAGCTGAAACGAATGTTGATTGGAAAATAAGGGCAAACCTATGAGTGAAGTCATGCATGTGATTCCGAAACTATAAATTGTTGAAGATTTGTGTGTGAATATGGAATCATCTTTATTGTGACGGAATTTGAGTACATTTGTTGAGCTTGAACTTGCATTTGAAGCAAGTATTGTGAACTTGAGCACCTTTGATAATAGTGAGCCACAACTTGAATCTTTGATTGCACAATTGATCCTTGCATGAGTAAGTTGAGTCTTGTTGTGTGCATTCATGGTTGAGTCTTTTTTGAACTGCTGAACTTGAGTTTACTTGAGGACAAGAAAAAATTTAAGTTGGGGGTGTTTATGAGTTCAAGATTTGGACTAATTTAGGGCTTTGTTTACATAGATTTAGTGTCCTCAAATTCTTAATTTGTGCCAATAACTGATGTTAAATCCTTGATTTTCAGGTATATGGATTGAGGAACAAAGCAAGGACATTAACAGGAAAAAAGGAACAAAACAAGCTGAAGAAATGAAGAAGGGCGAGCTTGCGGATCACCAAGAGCACTCGGCGCGTCGCTGAGTGGCTCAGATGACCGCCCAAAGTTCTAGTGTGCCAAGCTCTAAAGGAAAGACACAAGTCAGTGATGAAGAGGAGCAGTCAGTGGATCACCGAGTGAATCTGCTATGCCAAGATAGATCGCCCAAAGTTACAGACCATAAGGATACTAAATGACACGGCGAAAGGGCGGTGGAAGAGACCAAATGGCGGCTCACAGAGTGGATTGGCGAGCCTGACTTGCTTCGCCTAAGGAGCTTACATGTCTTTTTTCGGTGACTATAAATATTTTTTTGAACATTTTAGTTAGAGGAAATTGATCATTATAATCAGAGACTTATTTTAAAGTATTATCCATTAGAACTCTTAGAACCATTGTCTCTAGAGTTTACCTTAGATTTGAAGGATTGAAGGTATTCACTTTTGAGAAATCGGAAGTGGGTCTTTGAGATTCATCAAATTGGAGCATTGTAAGGACGAAATTACTATTACCTAGTTGATGGATAATCAATTTGGTAACTATTTTTACCTTTTAATAATGTCTAGCTAAAACCCCAATTCTTGGGGTGTAATCATGTGATTATAGGTTGATTTAGTTTATGGGTATTGCTAATTGTTGGTTTAAATGCTATTTAGAAGTGAGTTTAATCATTAATTTGGTTTAAATTAAAAATTGTAGTTGCAAATGCAGTTCTATGTTTTTTTTTTTCTTACCTTGCTCGAGAGAGAGGTTTTAGAACTAAAATTATTCATTAATGCTTTGTGGGTATTGGGTTGACCTGGGTTCAGCTCGAGAGAGTGAATCCTAAACCCAATCCCACACATTCAGCTCAAGAGAGTGAATGGATTAAGGTATGTTCTTGGCTTGCTTGACAGAAATCACTTGATTCGAGGTATATTGTTAGAGAGAAAATTCACCTCCCTTATAGCCTAGCTTACTCAGTAATATCTAGCTATTTACTAATAGTTACAATTACCCATATGTCTATATTTGCTTATAACCGATCATATCCCAAGAACCCGTCTCATTAGTGTTAAATTGTGTTGTTTGTGACTGTTTGTAGTTGTTAATCAAATTTAAAACCCCCATTTGACATTCATGTAACCCCTTGATTTGAATGATGTCTTTATTTGATAATTTTTATTCCTATGACTGATTTAACCGCATTTATACTTCTTAATTGAATCTGAAACACGTACCGCTCCCTGTGGTATTCGACCCCAACTCATTTAGTTGCGTTTTATACTGATTTACGATCGTTGATGCTTAGAATTATATGACGTCTCTTTGAAACATTATTAATCATTCTTCTCGAGGTCATTTAGACCCTTCACTAGACTACTCAAGTCCATTATTATACGAATATATATATTCAAATAACTCATAGTTATCTGATTCAATTATAATATTGTCATTAATATCCGGATTTTTGAACTTATCAACCCAAAATCGACATGTTTTATTGTTTGTAGCATATCCAATGAGACACACTCCATAGTCTTAGACCCCATTTGACCCTTTCAGGTAGAGGAACTTGGAGTTTGGCTAGACACCCCAACACATTGAAATATTTCAAGTTGGGTTTTCTTTCTTTCCATTTCTAATATAGAATAGATAGGGTATTGTTGTGGGGAACTCTATTGAGTATTCCATTTGTTGTAAGGATAGCTTTCTCCTACAAGTTTTGTCATAAATCTAATCTTATAAGTATTGCATTCATCATTTCTTTAACATCTTGGAAATTAGAAAGAAAGAAAAGGACTTTTTGGGCTGCAATATGGTTTTATGGGTCCATCTACGTACCATAGAAGCTCCTATGGGCTGTGGATGGCTACCGTACGAAGAGGAATATAATTTGATAAAACCAAGTCCTAGTACCCATTTTTATGGTTCATCAAAATGACCTTTCATTCTTTGTACGAGCCATAGACAGGTCCCTTAGGTAGGTCCCAAACATAAGTGAGATTGTAAGGAGTCAAGTTTGTTTCTATGATTGATATCTATGGGTTGGAAGAAGACCTACGATCTGTAGAAAAAGCCCATTAAAAGTTGGTTCAAAATTAAGGTTTTTGAACTTTTCTACGGTTGACCAGTACGGTCCTTTGGTCTTGACCGTAGAAGGGCTTCAACAGTTATTTTAAGGGGCTATTGAGTCTCTTCCCTGATTATTTTAAATCAAAACTATGTCCTTTTGTCTTGTACCCTAAGCCCTATATAAAGCTTTTAGGTCCTAAAACTACCCGCTTCAACCCCATTCTCCTAATTTCCCAAAACCTACAAAAATTCACTCCCTAAATTACTCTCAACCTAAGGAAGAAGAAAAATAAGCTAGGATTAAAAATCAAGTCTTCAATTCATCATTCTTTAAGGGCTTTTAGTAGTAAGGTATGTGGATATTTACCCATGTAATCCATTACTCCATTAAGTCTCTAAGATTTCCAATTTCTCAATTCATCTTTAATTGATCAAGTTAGGGTTTCAAATCAATCTTTATGGGTTTCACTCAATTACTATTTATTATTGTTGATTAAGTCTTCAAATGCATGTTTAATTGTTAATACATAATATTTAGTTGAAATCATGATGTCCCATTGATGAGTTCGAGATTTGAACTCATCTAGGGATTTGTTTTGATAGTATAAGTGTCCTCAAATGCCTAATTTATGCTATAAACTGATGTTATAGCCTTGATTTTCAAGTATGTGAGCTAAGAAGCAAGGTAAGGAAACTAACATGTAAAAACGAGCAGGAAAAGCTGAAGAAGTGGAGAAAAGTGATCTTGGTGATTGCCAAGACCACTCGGCAAACCGCCGACTGGCTCTTCAGCTCACCTAAAGTTCTAGTGTGCCAGCCCTAGGGGAAGAAACCAAGTCGTCGACACAAATGGGCAATCGACGAATTACCGATCAGTTCCGTGATAACATAATGGATTGCCCAAAGTGACAGGACTTGGGATGCAGAGAACCAATGCAAAATGGCGATGAAGAGAGCAAAGAGCGGATCGCCGAACTACTCGGTGAGCCCAATTTAATCTGCTGACTGGACTTTTAGGCTAAAATTTGGAAAACTATAAATTGATTTTTAAATGAGTTTTGAAGAGTTGTCAAACATATATTACAGTTCCCAGTTAAGAATTAGTGTTTTCTCCAAGTTTTAGAGTTCTTATTGTAAATTTGGGTTGATTTTAACTTAGGTCTTTGAATTTAACCTTTGGAAAACATTGTAAATGTTGGGAGATTATTATCCAGTTGATGGCTAACCGAGTTGGTAATTTTTTTTTTTACCTTTTTATGATGTTTAGCTAAAACTCCCATTCTTGGGGTGTCATCATATGATTATGGGTTGAATTAGCTTATGGGTATTGTTTATTACTAATTTAAATGCTATATTAAAGTGGATTTTAAGTGATAGCTATGTTTTAATCTAAGAATTGTAGTTGCAAATGTAATTCGAACTTAGAGTTATGGTTGCTTGAAAAAGAGGTTTTAGAATCAAAGCTTTCAATTAATGATTGTATTTATTGGGGGTGATACAGTTTTAGCTCGAAAGAATAAATCCTAATCTCAATTCTACCCATCTAGCTTGAGAGAGTAGATAAATTAAGGTGTTGGATGTTCTTATTTGTTACGCTTGTTGATGTTTGAAGGAAATAACTTGATTCGAAATAGGTTTTCGAGAGAAAGCTATTGCACTTATAGCGTAGCCTACCCACTGATATTTAGCTATTTGTTAGTAATTTCAATTATTGATATAGTGAAATTTTCCTATAATCAATCACATCTCGAGAATTCCTCTGTATATTGTTATTTCCTTAGCGTTTGATTGTGTTGTGGCTGATAGTTGTAAATAGAAATCCCCCATATGACATTCATGTCACCCCCTTTCTATTTGTTTATATGTCTTTTTTGATAATTTCTATTCCTATAGCTAATTAGACCACAATTGTACTTCCTAATTGAATTTTAACTCCTACTGCTCCGTTTGGATTCAAGCACAACCTTTCGTTGGGTTTTATACTGACTAACATTGTTTTCACCTAGAAGAATGAGGCGTGCTAGTAACGTTAATAAAAATGGCACAGCTGCCGAAGAGTGGTGTTGTTTAAAATTATTTTATTGAAGTTGAATTGTGATATTTTTTTGTAATAGTTGAATTGACTTGCTTTAGTTTTTGTTTTGTGTTGCTTGTGTTGAACAGAGGAAGAGATGAGTGTAAACGAGAGTAATGGTAGCCAACTAGGCCACCAAAACGATACTGGGAATCTTAA
Source organism: Solanum stenotomum (assembly GCF_019186545.1). Taxonomy (NCBI): domain Eukaryota; kingdom Viridiplantae; phylum Streptophyta; class Magnoliopsida; order Solanales; family Solanaceae; genus Solanum; species Solanum stenotomum. The sequence continues at coordinate 51,323,584 of NC_064284.1, forward strand.
TGATGTGAATGACCCAATCAAATTGAGTGGTATTGGTGCAATACGTCTACCTCCAATTGAAGGGAATATTATCTTCCTTGTTAATAGCACAATACTACAGCTCCTCCAAATGAAAGGTGTAGATGGAGGATTGGCTCACGAAGACCCCCATAAGCATATTCGGAACTTAGTCGATGTTTGTGGTCTAATGTCATTCAAGAATGTATAACAAGAATCAATTTGTCTTAGGTTGTTTGATGGGTGAGGCTAGCAAATGGTTAACTCTGTTGCCGAGGGATTCTATCACCTCTTGGGATGAGCTTACCGCAACATTCAATGTAAGATTCTTTCCCTCGTCAAGGATGATGACGCTCAGGGATAGCATCTACGGATTCAAAAGCTTGGAAAGTGAGCCAATCCACGAGACGTGGCTGAGGTTTAAGAAGTTGGCGCTTCAATGTCCGACCCACGGGCAGCCGAATCATGTAATGCAGTAGTACTTATATAGGATCCTTGACTCAGTAAATAAAGGAGTTGTTGATCAACTTGTTCCCAGAGGTATAATGCAACAGCCCTATGAAGTAGCGTCACAACTCCTTGATGGAATCACCAACATAAACATAGTATGGTAAACTGATGAAGACCAATTCTCTCCTCTCACTTTTAGAATGACAAAAGTGCAGATCAAGAAGGATCAAGAGAGAGACCAAAACATGGCCAAAATAATGACCCAGTTGGACGTCTTGGCGAAATATGTGACGCGTAGTAGTATAAAGAGTGTAAATGCTATGGGTGTTGGTGGAGTATACCCCTAAGAAGCACAATTTGAAGCAATGTACAATGAGGAAGTAAACTTCATAGATAATCAAGGAGGAGGATATCGTTCAAACTATCCAAGGCTGGGTGGAAATGTGGGTTGGAACAGAGATGATGGCTAGAGATCGTGAAAGATAGTGGCATGACCGTAACGCTAATTTGAAGGAAAGAGAAGGTGACAAGGACAAATATGTCCCACATCATGAACGTCAAAAGTCCAAGGAACTGGAAAATTTTCGTACAAAAGACATGCTCTCACGCATTTTCAACAAAGTTGAATGGTCGAACAAGGTTTTGAAAGAAATGAAAGAAGACGTCTCTACACTTAATCGGACGGTCAACTCCCATTCAGTCTCAATCAAGAAGTTGGAAACCCAAATGGTCAGATATTTTCTCATTTGAACCCAAGGGCAAAAGGAAGCCTACCAAGTTACACCTTGGCAAACCCAAGGAATGATCCGTGAACTGGTATTTTCGTCATGCCACGACGTTAACTAAGGCGCTTCTTAAGAGGCAACCCAAGTTTTTGATACTTTAGTTTTTTATTTTGAATAATGGGTGTTGATTGTGTAGGTTGAAAAGTGAAAAGTGGTGGAAAATTGGTAAGCTGGCGCGTAAAAGTCCAGTCAATGATTCGTTGAACAAGTTGGCAAAGCCCAACTTGGATCGCCGTTGGTAACACCCAGCTTGAAGGGGAACTGTGTAAAACTCGACGGGCTATATGCTCAATCGGTGACTCATCAAACAGGTCAGCGAGCCTGACTTTGTTTTCCATTTGAACTCCCAAATTGTTGGGAGTCCTGTAAAACTTGGCAAGTCAAAATAACAATTAAAACATCGCCGAGTGGTTCGGCGGGCACAACTTATACCGTCGAATGGAGCACCAAATGAAAGGTATCAAAGGCCAAATGGTCTAAAATTTCAAATTCCTTTCACTTTCTTAACTTTTCAACTCCCGTACCCCCTCACCCGACATTAGATCTTTCTTATTTTAGTGTTTTCACCATCGATCCTTGTGAAATATTTGCTCGGGATTGTGGAAATGTAAAGGTTGGTTTTTCCAAACCCCAAACTCTATATGTGGTTAAACTTGAATGAAAATCGGTGATTTGTTGTTGATTATTATTGGGTAGTTGATTTTACCGTGCTTAATTGTTGGATTGCCCATAATTTGTTTGAATTAGTGCCTAATAGAGCTTAATTGATTGATTCCCATGTTTTTGCTTGATTAAATCGAGTCTATATTTTTTGGGTTACAGTTAAAAGGTATTGACTCTAGTGGGGTGAAGTCTAAGTAACCTCGGATTGTGCTAAATGACATATTTTGCCCAACGATGCAGCATTTGACATCATTCTTAAGGGCAAAAGACGTCAAATGGCCAATTATGGCCAAATCTGGGAAGTCTGAGTACTGCGAGGGCATGGGTAGTATGGATTTTGTTTGAATTGGGCAATGTATGTGTTTTATTTTTTTTAGGGGCTGCGGGTTGATTTTGTAAAATGGGGTCGAAAACTAGGATGAAGCGCCATTTGGCGAGCCAAGTCGGGCTCGCCGAGTGGTTTGGCGGTTCGCCAATTCCCCCACAGATCGCCCTCAATTTCAATTAATTATTGAGTTATGTTTTGTAATATTCGGCGAGATGAGTTAACTCGCCGATTTCACTCAGCGACTCATCAAAACTCTTTCTTGATCACCCTTCTGCACCCCCTAAATCCTTAAAATACACTGTAATTTTCGGCGAGCTACTTCTAGCTTAGTGATTGATGTCGGAGATTCACCAAATTGACATGACCATTACCGACCCATCTTGTAATTTGAAAATTTTTGTGCTCGTACTTTCGGTGAGCCTGATCTGGCTTGCCAATGTAACTCGGCGACTCGCCGAATGGTTCGGCGAGTCTTTCTTCGACTCATTTTCTGCATTTTTCTAGGAATTTTTCTAACACTTTTCTATGTGGTTTACAGGAATGTCTAGAACAAATTTGACTGATAGTGGCATGCCTCCCCGAAAGTAGGCATGCGGAGTCGTCATAAATGAGGAAGCAGTTGTTTCCAATGCCAAGGCCGAGAAACTACCTCCAAAGGGAGGAAAGGGAAAGCGCAAGACGCCAATAGCTAAGACACTGGAGTACAACTCTAACAGTGAGGGAGAGTCTTATGATTCCCATGCTTCATTCTCTGAGCCTGAGGATGATCAATTACTCAATGCTCGGAGAGCAGAGCTTCGCTCAAAGGCGACACATGATCTGCCTAGGATCCTGACAGCTCAGAATCCTCCTCCTCCTACTCCATCACAGACGGTGGTCCCGGTACTACCAGTACAGGGTCCTCATCGCCGGTCACTCAACTGGTTAAAGGCTGAGGGATTGTGAACCATTTTAGAGGAGATGAGACACCCTCAGGTTCCACAGATTCGAGGTTTTCACAGAGCCCCATGGCCCATATATTCCTACCTGGGTCCGAGAGTTTTACTCATCTTACGGTGATTTGGTACCTCAAGGGAAGAAGAAGGCTAATGCCCTCAAGCCAGTGGACTTCGTGATGGTCTGAGGGATGAAATTTAGATGTAACAGTAATGATATACGTGTTGTGTTTTAGAGGGCTACAGGTTTTGTGAATGACTACCAGGGTATGATCCAGACACAAACTCTTAATGACCTCAAGGGTTGGCCTGCACCACTGATTTCTGACACCACCCCGAGGTGGATTGACGTCGTAGTGCCGTTAGAGAAGAAGGACATCAGTATAGAAACTCGGTACTGGTTTGGATTCATCAACAGCACTATCATGCCGTTGCAAAATAAGTCCATTATCCGCCACCCAAAGTTGGCCTGTCATGGTTCTATCATATCCATGAAGCAGCATAATTTCGGTGTGATTATTGAGAAGGAGATGGCCATGAGGGCCAAGCAGCACCAGACATCTCTCCCATGCTCTATATTGATCACAGAGTTTTGTTGATGGGCCAAAGTTCCATATGATGAGAAGAATGATGTTGAGATTACACCCACATCTTCTACCAAAATCCGGCATATAAAGGTCGAGTACACGAGGGATGAGGATGAGATGAGGAGAGAAGCTCAGGTGGAGACATCCCCGGAGGCCGATATTGATTCACTACCTGCAGAGGTAGTCATGCCTACTCCTCCCATTGGGCCTTCAGGTACTTCTACTTCCGCTCCTTCTGATACTCCCGGCATTTATGTTGCTCTCCCTACCTCTAGATATGTTGCTGGTACTACTGCCTCTAGGCCTCCTATCATCCATTCCATTCTTCTCAAGATAGGGCAGCTAGCCCATTCTATTGATGTGCGTGCCACCCGCTAGTGGTTGCAGTTCCTGTGATGATTTAGAATGTCTCATTGACACCTCTCAGTGCTTTTGTTGATGCCCTCACAACGAGAGTAGAGGTTTGTGAGATAGGACGGGGTGATACTGAGGAGGTGTTGACCTTGAAGACCGATGTTGCTGAGTTGAGCAAGGATTTGGACCATTTGAATTCCACAGATTTTACCTCATTATTCGAGACAGTGGAGATCCCAGATGACCCGAGTGCAAATATTCCATATTGTTCTGAGGTGCCTCTTGCTACCACCGGACATGATATAAGGGCTTATATTGTTGTTGTTGAGTCAGAGGCCAAGACAAATGAGGAGCAGCATGGTGTGTGAGGAGGCTATTTATGCGGACATGTCTAATGATAAGAGAGAAATATCATATATATATACTAAGTTGTTATTTAGTTTTAATACTAATATTTTTAATCTTTCTTTGCAGAATATGTTGCAACATAATAAGAAAACATCAACTAAGTAGATATGTGGCAAAATAAACACAAATGGAGATATTAAAGAATTATGAAGCAGAGGAACGGAAAGTTGAGCAAATATGAAAATGAGTTGAACATAGTTTTCTTTGTGTAGAACCCACAAGCTAAAAAAGGAAAGAAAGACAAATAAGAAAGAAAGAAAAGAAAGAAAGATGCACCAAATATGGATAATAAAAGTTGAAAAATGTAGTAGCATGGTAGCCACCAAAATGGAAAACAAAGCGTAAGACAAGTTAGATGGAAAACTTTGTCAAATGTTGGTATACATTTGACCTACCATTTTAATTTTGTCAAAAATATAAACTACCAAATGGAGAAATTAAGAGAAAATTGTGATTTCCATCTTCTGAGAATAGCTATAAATAACATGAGGAATACGTTGCAAAAAGCAGTAGGGAGGAGCGAAAAGAAAATAATGCATATGTTTCTTTAAGTTCTTCTTGTACTACTTTTTTAGTTATTTTTTGTTGAAACTTATTCTAGTTCCTACTTTTAATTAAATAGTGGAATTATTCTTCTTGAATATTTTTTCTATTTTCTTATTTAATGGAGAAGAATATTTTCATTAGTAGTACCATTTCTATTATGGAGTAATTTTCTTTTGTGTTGGGAAATTGACGGATCTTGATATTTCTATATAATAGTAGGTATTATATTTAAATTTTATCTGTGTGAGCTTAAGCTATAGATTTCATTTTTATTTCTTATATAATTAGATGTTATTTTATTTATTAACATATATACATTGTTTACTACGTATTAACATATTACTAATTTTGTAAACGATAGAGGCGGAAGAAGTAATACCATTAATTGAAGTATTGGTATATTGTTTGTATTTTAGTGACATATATCTATTTTATGGTATAATTAAATCTACACTTATTTGTAATCGAGAGAGGAAAATAGTGTAATAATTAGATATAACAAGTAAGGTAATCGAAAGAGACTATATAACAAGTAAGGTAATCGAAAGAGACTTACTTAGAAGAATATGTTTTAGTTCAAGTACACATTTCTCATTCTTAAACATTACTATTTTGGCAATAAAATTGTATAACCGAAATGAGTGCATTTAATTGTTCAATTTCAGTAATAATATATAAATATAATCCTGAGAGATATATATACTTTTAAGAGAAATATAAATTTAGGAATAAATAATTTACTTTATATAGAAATATTCAGTGGAGTCAAGATCCCAACACCTTTTAATATACTGTGAAAACTAATGTATTTTCCCTTGTTTTTGTATGATTAATTAATTAATTTACCATTCAACCATTCTTGATTTTCTTAAATAGTAATTAAAACAAGAAACATATGTAGAATAGACAAATCAATCTATGTGGGTCCAACATCTTTTTATACTATTATTTGACACACCGAGTTAAAAAATATATACATTCAGTGACTTGTCAAGTTTTTGGCGCCGCTACCGGCGATTTTCGAAATTCTTCTACATATTAATTGTTTTTACTACTAATTTGAGTTTTTTTATATTAAAATCATTTTTCTAATTTTACAGTGAAATTTTAGGAAGTATATGACCCGTTCTTCAAGAAAATCGGTTACATATAATTCCAAAATTGAAAAATCTCTACGATTCTTACGAAAAGAACAGGCTTCTCAATCTCTTCACAGGGAGGAATGGAGAACAACGAGCTTAATAATAATAACAATCCACTTCCACCACATCAAGTGAAAGAGTAGTTTGATGAGGTAGCACCACAACGTGATAGGATTCTTAGAGATTATGCAAGACCTGATCACTTTGTAGAAGAATCAGGTGTGAGGAGGCCACCAATAGCAACAAATAACTTTGAAATCCACACATGCTTAATTCAGACCATCCAAAATTCATGTTAATTTACAGGTGATGCAGATGAAAATACTCACACTCACCTAATTGACTTTCTTGAGCTAGTTGAAACTTGTAAGTACAATGGTGTCACAACTGATGCAATTAGATTGTGACTTTTTCCTTTTACACTAAAAGGAGAAGCCAAGACTTGGTTACGAAGCTTACCAAGAGGTTCCATTAGTGCATGGGATCAAATGACCCAGAAATTTCTTAACAAGTACTTTTCACTTGCAAAAACAATTAAAATGAAGCAAAAAATTTATAATTTTATGCAAACAGATACCGAATATGTTAATCAGGCATGTGAATTACTAAGTTCAATGTTAAGAAAATGTCCACACCATGGAGTCTCAGATCCCGATATATTATACATTTTTTATCATGGACTTAAACCATTTGCTAGAAATGTAATTGATGCAGCATCAGAAGGATCTATAATGAGCAATATAACTACTCAACAAAATTTCGGAAAATGTAGTTCAGTGGCTATCCGACTGAGTGATTATCAAGAAAGCATCAGGAATAAATCAAGTCGATGCTTTAAATTCATTTACACAACAAATTACAGCTCTTACACAAATAGTTTAAGCTTTTGAGGTAAGTTCTCAATCATTACCTCAACTTGAAAATTGTGATGTTTGTGGAAGTAATCATCTGAATCATGAGTGTCAAGTTTTAATTCAAAATGATGAACATGTAAACGCTATTGGATATAACAATAGTTATCCATTTAGTAGTTCCATGGCACAACATCCAGGATTTCAATGGAGTAATCCTAATGGCGCTGAGAATCCTCAGCGATTTTTTAATCAAAAGCAGCAGGGGCCACCTGGTTTTCAAAATCAAAATAGAGGGCAAAAGAACTTTCAGCAGTACCAACAACAGCCTCAGATAAATAAATAGTCCAACATTAAAGATTTTCTCAATAAACAAATGAATGCTACTCATGAGCTGATACACAAACACATTAGGTCTACTAATGAGAAGGTTGAAAGTCATCATTCAGCTAACAGGAACTTGGAAATTCAGGTAAGTCAAATAGCAACACTTGTATCTAGACAAATTCAAGATGCTCTACCAAGCAACACTGAGAAAAATCCAAAGGAACATCTCAAAGCTATATCCTTGTGTTCAGGTAGAAATCTTAATGATCCACATGCATGTAAACAAGAAAACTCACAAAATGTGAAATAGGTAAACGAAGGTGAGAATAAAGAAAAATCTAAGTTTTTAGAAAAACAAAAAGCTAAAGAAAAAAAAGTTACAAGAAATATTTGATGTTTGGGGCATCGACTTTATGGGTCTGTTTCCTCCGTGAAATGGTTGTGAATACATTTTAGTGGTTGTTGACTATGTCTCAAGGTGGGTAGAAGCAGTAGCAACTAGAAAAAATGTTAACCATGTTGTTTGTGATTTTATTAAGAAGAATATATTTTCTAGATTTAGAACTCCACAGGTTATCATAAATGATCAGGGAACTCATTTTGTAAATAGACTATTCGCTAGTTTGTTGTCAAGATATGAAGTAACTTATAAAACAAGAACTCCACATCATGCTAAAACAAGCGGGAAAGTAGAAGTATCCAACAACGAATTAAAAAGAATTTTAAAGAAAACTGTTGGATCTTCTCGAAAAGATTGGTCTATAAAATTAGATGATGCCATATGGGTATATAGAACAGCGTTCAAAACACCTATTTGCACATCTCCTTATATATTAGTCTTTGAAATATCTTGTCATTTACTTGTTGAATTGGAACATAAAGATTATTGGGCTATAAAAATGTTTATTCTGGATCTATCAGATGCAGGTAAAAATCATTTATTGCAACTTGATGAACTCTAAGAGTCCAGACTTGAAGCATATGAAAATGCTAAATTGTACAAAGAGAAGACAAAAAGATGGCATAATAATCTCATTCACCATAAGGAATTTAAAACTGGAGAACATGTTCTATTGTACAATAGTAGATTGAGACTGTTTCCAGGAAAATTCAAGTCACGCTGGACAGGACCATATATCGAAATACAACATATTAATGGGGGAGAAAAATTCAAAGTAAAGGGTCATCGGTTGAAACCTTATGTCACCAGAATTCTTGACAACCAAACATCAACAATTTTTTTTGCTTAAAATTAAAAAGTCGAGCTGACGACTTTAAATTCAGAACTACTTTCTTCTTTCCTCTTATATATATATATATATATATATATATATGCATATGCATGTTTTTCTTAATTAATTTTTCTTTATAACAGAGGAGTCCTAAGAAGTGAGAAACAATGGAATAAATTCAAAATTGGGGATGCAGTTCACAACAAAAAAAATAATTAAAAAAAAATCATGGAATCATTTTATCTTCTTTTTATGCAGTGTGTCATGGGTACATGACATTGTTTAAGTGTGGGAGTATATGAATATGTTTGTGTGAGTTTACGTTATACATATGATGTGTTATTTTAAAAATTAAAAATTAAAAAGAAATAATAAATAATAATTAAATAAAAAAGTGTGTGTATTTTTTTTAAATAATATATATATATATATATATATATATATACATACTTTCATGTACTTTTATGGATTTCTTGTTCGGTTCTATGCCGTGATCGCAATATTTTGAACCGAACATTATTTAGGATTTTTAGTTGTTTTCTTTATCTAGATAAATAAAATTGGCTAAAATTGATTTGATTTGAAAATCATGAGACACAAGAAAGATAAATCTAACCGAATGTCATTCATGAGTTGTATGACTATCTTTCTAAACTCATATTTGATTATTGGTAATTGAAAGTATTGTGTTCACTAGTCCCAAGCGCATTGTGTGGAAAGTGGATATTACCTAATTCTCATGCTTATTTGAAAAATCTAGAACTTGTCTTTATTGTTGTTTGAGGCGAAATTTTAGGTAGATTTTAAGTTGAGAAATGAAAGTAGGCCTTCATTGTTTACATGATTTGAATTGACCTACCTTTTATGATTCTTATCCCTAGAAAACCCCCTTGAGCCTAAATAAATTACTTTCTTTTATCACCAAACTTTAATCCTTAGCCTTATTTTAATCACCACTTAATATTTGTTCACCCTATATTCCTTTTAGGCACTTTGAGAGTAAATTTTAATGCATAACGCAATGAATGAATGGTGAAAAGAACATGTAAAAAGAAAAATCTCTTGAGATGTCAAAAAAAATATTAAAAAAAAAGGAAAAAAAAACAAAGAATTTATTGTTCGAAAGGAGATGGCCGAAAAAAGCGCCTGAGCTAGAGAATAAAATGTAATGCCTAAAAGGAAATTAGAGTCACTATTATCCATATATATATATCCTACCCATCCTTAAGCCTACATTACAACCTTATAAAAGTCCTACACGATCTCAACTCAAAGACTCCTACATTAGTGGAGAATAACATAATAGTCAAGATTATGATTATTTTCGGTAACATGAGATACTTCTTTGTTGAGGGCGAGTGAATTTTATTTATTTAAATATTCCCTTATTTGTTCTATATTGTGTGATATATGTGCATCTCTCTTCATCTGGTAAGGAAAACTTGGGATTAGGAAATATTATTATTTCAGTTTTCAATTAGTGATTATGAGTGAGGTTAAAGATTTGTTAAACTCGTTGGGACTTCTTGGTCAATTATTCTCTCAAAAGTTTTCATGATTATACTTTAAAATATTTTAGCCATTATAATTATTAATTAATAATTATCTTTGCCTGAGGACACATAAATATTTAAGTATGGGGGAATTCCATAAGAGAAAAATATCATATATATACTAAGTTGTTATTTAATTTTAATACTAATATTGTTAATCTTTCTTTGATGAAAATGTTGAAATATAATAAGAAAACATCAACTAAGTAGATATGTGGCAAAAGAAACACAAGTGCTAATTTACACGAAACTATCCAACACAAATGGAGATATTAAAGAATTATGAAAGAGAGGAACGGGAAGTTGAGCAAATATGGAAATGAGTTGGTCATATTTTTCTTTGTGTAGAACCCACAAGCTAAAAATCGATAGAAGAACAAATAAGAACGAAAGAAATGAAAGAAAGATGCAGCAAATATGGAAAATAAAAGTTGAAAAATGTAGTAGCATGGTAGCCACCAAAATGGAAAACAAAGCATAAGACAAGTTAGATGGAAAACTTTGTCAAATGTTGGTATATATTTGACCTACCATTTTAATTTTGTCAAAAATATCAACTATCAAGTGGAAAAATTAAGAGAAAATGGTGATTTCCATCTTCAGAGAATGGCAATAAATAACATGAGGAATACGTTGCTAAAAGTAGTAGAGAGGGAAAAAAACAAAACAATCCATATATTGCTTTAAGTTCTTCTTGTACTACTTTTTTAGTTATTTGATGTTGAAAAATATTCTAGTCCATGCTTTTAATTAAATAGTGAAATTATTCTCCTTAAATATTTCTTCTATTTTCTTATTTAACGGAGAAGAATATTTTCATTAGTAGTACCATTTCTATTATGGAGTAATTTTCTTTTTTGTTGGGAAGTTGATGGATCTTGATATTTCAATATAATAGTAGGTATTATATCTAAATTTTATGTGTGTGAACTTAAGCTATAGATTTCATTTTTATTTATTTTATAGTTAGATGTTATTTTATTTATTTACATATATCCATTGTTTACTAGATATTAACATATTACTAATTTTGTAATCGAGAGAGGCGGATGAAGTAATACTGTTAATTGGAATATTGGTATATTGTTAATATTTTAGTTACATATACCTAGTTTATATTGTATATTGGCGGATGAAGCATCTCCACGTTGCGGACTAGCTCCACCATAGGTCAAATTTTTGGTCCGTGTCGCGGATTCTACTGTCTCAAAATTTAATTTCTAGAAACTTGTGGGAACACCTCCACGTCGCGGACTGGTTCCCTGACAAAATATGCGAAAATAAAACTCAAGTTTGACTTGTTTAAAAGGTCCAACTAAGTGAGGGGTGGTTTGGGTACTTCGGGAGTTATTATAAATGGTTATTCTACCTATTTTAAGATATTTTAAGTTGGTTAAAACCCCAAAACCTAGAATTAGACCCCATTCTTCAAATTGACCCTTCCCTCTCAAAAATACATTCTCTCAAAAACTCCATTGAAGACCTTGATGAAGCTCAAGCTAGAAGATGGGTTTTCAACTGATTTCTTCTTCAATTTCATGGGTCTTCAATATTTTAGGTATGATAACTCTTGATTCTTGAATAACCTCTCATTCAAGGAGTTCTATCAAAGATTTTCAACAGTGATTCAAAGACCAAAATTCCCAATTTTCAATTTAAACATGGGTCCCTTGTCAAACGATTTTCTAAATCATTCTATTGATGAATTAATGTGGAATTAAGGTTTTTAAGATAATTTTAAAAGGAATTCTTGAAGAATCCATGATCCCCAAATTCTCAAAAATTGGCCTATGATGTGGGTCTTTGTGAATATGATATCTATTGGTGAAATTATGTTTAGATTAGATTGTATTGATGTTTCCTAAGATTATCTACACTTATTCATGTTAAATTGTTGGTATATTGATGAGTTGAGAATTATTGCCTTACGGACAAAGTTATGGGTTGATCCCTTTGTTTATAGAATTGTACTAAGATTATGTTTATATTATTGAATTACATTGTTGATTCCTATTGCTATCTATGTCAATTGAGTATGAATTGTTGAGGATTGATCCATGGTGATCATGGCTTGGAGAATTGGTAAGTTGACCTAACTTCTAGTCTATAGTTTGAGAATTGATGTTGTGTGGTTTGGTCCACTTAGGGTGGCGGTGTTTACTTCTTATCTATCTATGCATGTTGAAATCATGGACTTGAAGGAAATATATGTGAAGTGAATTGATGATTATGATGCATATGTTTATGAAGTTGTGCTATGGAGGTTATGTATGAAATGTTCAATGTTAGCATGATGTTTAAAGTGTGTTGATGATGAGGAGTATAATGTGAATGATAATGTTAGGGATAAGGTGTGATCTACAGGATTGATTATGTTAAGTACTATTGTGGAAGGACCCCTACCTATATGACCCCTATATGAATGTGTGATCATATACATGTTAAGAGTACCTATTCAATGTTGAATGTGTCCTTGTCTCCTATGATGAAGTGTGGGTGTGTGGCCTAGAATCCCTAAAGGCTTTATTTGTGAATTTCTCATGATTTGGGAACATTGTGAATGTATTGTGATCATTTGAAAGGAAGTGCACTCAATATCAATGTTGTTGCTATTATGTCACTATGAGGACCAATATGCACACACACTATACATGTATAACTATGAATATGATATGTTATGGTGTCTATTGAAAGGTTAACTCTTAAATGCACCCTTACATCTTATTATGCATGCAAAGTGTATGATTAGCAAGGTATGAATATGTGTTGCATAAAGCTATTTATGTGAAAGGCTTTCTCACATATGTACACACACATGAATGAGTGAATAAGGTTTATGATAATCTAGTGAAAGTGAGTCTCTTGAAAGGTTTCCTCAATTGTACTCTAAACTAGGCTATGTTATTATGAATATGGTATGACTACGTGAAAGGTCATTCTCACATAATGTAGGTTCTATGATGAAAGTTCATTCTCATCTTAGAAACCTTTGAGCTATATGATATGAGGGATTAAGTCCATAAATCCTACTTTATGAACTAATGTTAAATAAAGGCTTAAAGATGTTTGAAAAAGGAGTTGGAGCTTAGCACCGAGTGAACATGAAAAATGATAGTGGGGGCTTCACATTTAGCAAGTCCGGCTTCCGACAAGAGAACCTTCACGTTTAGAAAGTCCAGGTTCCCAACATAGAGTTGTCTCATGAGATGGAAACCTCCACGCCTAGCAAGTCAAGGTTTCTAGTAGCAATCTCCTTGTTCCATAATTACGTGAACCCGTAGGTCTTAGCTTAGTGGATCCACTAGATAGCTATTATGTATGTAGGTCCTACCTTGGCAAGTAGTACCCTCTCTTTTCGGTGTGGGAGTAGAACACCGGATTCCATGTAGCTCACATGGTCTATGTCGGTTATGTCAACGTCTTCCGAAAGTTAAGAAATGAACTAAGATAAGAATATGAACTCTAGTCATGTTTTCTTGAAGAGTTACTTAGTGTAGATAGGAATATGGACCCTACTTATGCATTGCACAAATGTACTCTAAGGGAGGTTATGATTAGGTTCTTTATGTAATGAAGACTATGGTCTATGTATGTTAATATGAAAGCATGTTAAGGTTGAATTTACTTATGTCAAGACATTAAGTATGGTTATGCATGTGAATTACACTTATGATTTCTTAATGGGTTTGATTAGTATATGTGGGGATATGAGACTCCATGTGTACTTGCACAAGTGAGCTTGTGAAGGGGTTGTAAGGGTGGTTTACCTATGATATATACTAAATGAGTTATGACTAATGATGTAGTAAAGGAATTAGTCCTTATATGATGTTATGAACTATGTTTGTCTTATTTCTAATGTTAAATGAAGATGTTATGACTTGTTGAATATGATGTGCCTAGTCTATGGTGGCTTCCTAGGAACACTTGGTGTGAGTAGTATTATGAGATGCTACTTGCACATTGCACTAGTGTGACTTGGGGGTTGTCTTAGGTGATGGTTCCTATGTGAAGACTATGTCCTATGGTGTGCTTATGACTCTATAAATATATGTGGTTGGGTTGATGAAGGCTATATGTAAGTTCACCTTGGTAACCTTAAGGTGATACATTTCACCAAGTATTCCCTAAGGGTTGCTTGAGGAAAGGAGTTAAGATAAAGAGGAAGGTAATGTATTGTATGCATTCAATGTGCCTAAAATGTTATAAGTGGCTCTATGTGCTATTATGAATGGTTTCCATGTGTATGATGACGTATGTGGTTTATATTGTTCCTATTGTGCTAAATGTTCTTGAAGTTTCTCTAAAACAGCATGATGTATGGTTTCCAACTAAATTAGTTGAATGCACATGCTCTTTTTGTGGAGCTTTAGACTCAACTCTTATCCAAAATTTGTTGAGTTACACTTTTGTGATTAGGTTGTTGTATCCTGGAGGGAACAAGTCAAGAAGGACTACTGCTGGACCGGTGAAAAACATTTGCTGTAGTGGGCTTGAATCTCTTTAAAAAGAGCAAGATATTCGCGCCTCATCCTGAAGAGATTTTTATTTCTTCATTTTATTTCCAATTGTAATTTTGTAATTTTGTTATCTTGTAAATTTTCAGTAACAATTTTAAGAAGATTCACAATGGCTATAATTGAAAAAATTGTGGATGTCAAGATGGGAGACCTTAACAAGCCATTTCGATTTAATGGTAACCATTTCAACATATGGAAGGGTGAAGTATTTTTCTACTTAAGTCTTCTCAATGTTTCTTATGTGTTAACTAAGAAGAATCCTAATAAAGTCGACATCACCTCTATGAATTATGATGAAACTATTTCTCATCTAGAGAAAGTGGAAAAGTACGATGGCGATTCCTATAAGTGTCGATATTATATTCTTAATTGTCTATCTGATAATTTTTATGATTATTATGATAGAACATAGTCTAGTGCAAAAAAAAATTGGAAAGCATTGTAGAGTAAGTATGATACCGAAGAGGCTGGAGCGAAAAAATATGTGGTTTATAGATTTTTTCGTTTCCAAATGGTTGACAATAAATCAGTGGTAGACCAAACTCAAGACTTGGAGAGCTCAGGTCCGAGGAGGTTAAAATTGGAGATAACTTTATTGTTTGTGGCATAGTAGATAAACTTCCACCTTCTTAAAAGGAATTTCAAAAAACTATGCTCCACAAACAAAAGAAAACCTCTCTTGATACCTTGATAATGAAAATTCGGATGGAAGAAGATGCAAGGGGCCAAGATGCACTTCTACAATCAGAAGAGAGCAACATTACAACAAAGGTAAATTTTATTACTTCAAATAATGCTACTCCTGAATCTCACAGAAATACTTCTTTGAAGCCTAAGAAAAAAAAATTCAAGAAAAATAATGGTAGACTTCCCAAGAAAAATAATGGTGAAAATAACCAAACATTAAAATTAACAAGTTCAAGATAAGGGACCATGCTTTATTTGTGGAAAGAGTGGACATATTGCTCGATTTTACAAATTTCAGCGTGGTCCTAACCCTCAGGCAAACGTTACCGAAGAACCTTTTGTGGCGGTGATTACTGACATAAATATGGTTGAGAGTGTTGATGGATGGTAGGCTAATTCTGGTGTTTGTCATGTCTGTTATGACAAAGATTGGTTTAAAAAATAAGCAAAAATATTCGAAATACCAACAATAAGAAACTGGTTTAAACGACAAAAAGAAGAATATTACGTAGTAAGTCAAAGAGAACATATCATAGATTGCAAATACACTAAAGGAAAAGCCAAAATACCAATAATAAATAAACGAATAATAAATAAAGAAATACAAGATATTAAGGCTAAAAATCCAATTAAATATGTACATTTAGGAGGAACAGAAATACTAATAAAAGCATGTTTCAGAGATGGAATAGATACACCCTGTGCTAATAAACTAGAAATCATGATTCAAATAATTCTAATACATAATAACTAACATAAATTTATTCAATCATATATATGATATTCAGGAATATATGAAATTAGTTCCGCATATTTTTTGAACAATATACCTTTGCCTCTTGCTTAGCCATGCTATCTGAAATATCTGATTGGATTTCAGATTTTTGCTCCATTGAGCTATGGATAATAAGAAACACGGTAAGAAACATACGAGTAGAAAATTAAGATAAATAAGAAGAAAATTAAATAAATTATATCCGGAATATAAACAACTTAATATCACAAAAACTGATAACGAAAAATTAAATCAATTAATAGATAATATATCTAAAATAGAATATAAATATATTCAATATTTAAAAAAACAATGAATAACAAGAATAACGAATATAGACAAAAACATAATGAAATAATTATAGAAAAACGACAAGAATTAGAACATAGGCAAAATAGACTTAATAGTAATATATTTGCAGGAATTTGTCACAAATCTATACTAGCACTGAAACGACCCCAAAAATGCCCGAAAATGTGCTTCGAAAGCACCTAAAATTGTAATTTCCATATATCTCAAAATCCGTGCATCATTTCGGAAATTCGACTTCATATTCTTATTCAGGGGGTCAAATTGAGTGGGAAATGAGTCTAAACCGAATTTTAGAACAACCGTATCATAATTCGAAAATCGCAAAAAATGCGATTTTGAGGGTCAACTTTAAAGGGGCATATCTCTCAGCACACAAGGAACTGGAAGGAGCTCAAACTATCAAAATTAAAGCTCTGTGAGTTAGCTTTCCAACGCAATTTGTTTCACCTCATTCCAAGTTAGGATGAAGGAGTTATGACCACTTTCGTAAAACCTGTCCGGCAGAAAATGCAAATTCCAGTAGCCGAAAACACTGTTCACCCGCCTCAATTTTTTTTCTAAGTGTTGGGACGTTTTTTTATAAAAAGGGGACATATCCATACTTAGTCATTTAACATCAAAACATCCAAAAACTCTCTCTAAACCCTCTCCAAAAATTCCACCAAGATCATCAACCAAATTCAAGGATC